>NC_069504.1:1057683604-1057940197 GCF_027579735.1 Bombina bombina | reverse complement strand
CACAACTGTAACTTTTATACTATAACAGTGGAAAGCCTCAGTAAAACTGTTTCTAGTCAAAATTTAAGCTAGCCATGTGAAAAAAACTAGGCCCCAATAAAGTTTTATCACCTAATGCATATATAAAAACGATTAAACATGCCAGCAAACGTTTATATTGCAATATCATAAGGGTATTACCCCTGGGAGTAAGCATGATACCAGTCGTTATTAAATCACTGTATTCAGGCTTAACTTACATTAATCCGGTATCAGCAGCATTTTCTAGTGTTTTCCATCTCTAGAAAAAATTATAACTGCACATACCTGATAGCAGAATAAACTGCACGCCATTCTCTCGCTGAAGTTACCTCATCTTTGTAATCCCCTCAGACATATTTGAGAATAGCAATGGATCTTAGTTACAACCTGCTAAGATCATAGAAACCTCAGGCAGATTCTTCTTCTATTTACTGCCTGAGATAAAATAGCACAACTCCGGTACTATTTAAAAATAACAAACTTTTGATTGAAGAAAATAAACTAGCTATATTTAACCACTCTCTCCTACAACGTCCTTGCTTGTTGAGAGTTGCAAGAGAATGACTGGCTATGACAGTTAGGGGAGGAGCTATATTACAGCTCTGCTGTGGGTGTCCTGTTGCAACTTCCTGTTGGGAATGAGAATATCCCACAAGTAATGGATGATCCGTGGACTGGATACACCTTACAAGAGAAATAAGCATTATACAGGGAGTTTAAATGCAGAGCTTCATGCCCCTTTAAAGGGACACTGAACCCAAATCTTTTCTTTCGAGATTCAAATAGAGCATGACATTTTAAGCAACTTTCTAATTTACTCCTGTTATCAAATTTTCTTCATTCTCCTGGTATCTTTATTTGAAATGCAAGAATGTAAGTTTAGATGCCGGCCCATTTTTGGTGAACAACCTGGGTTGTCCTTCCTGATTGGTGGATAAATTCATCCAATTTATGCTTACCTGATTGATTTCTTCTATGGTAAGACGAGTCCACGGATTCATCCTTTACTTGTGGGATATTATCCTCCAGCTAACAGGAAGTGGCAAAGAGCACCACAGCAGAGCTGTCTATATACCTCCTCCCTTAGCTCCACCCCCCAGTCATTCGTCCGAAGGTACAGGAAGAAAAAGGAGAAGCTACAAGGTGCAGAGGTGAATGAAGTTTCAATCAAAAAAAACAGAATTTATGTTTACCTGATAAATTACTTTCTCCAACGGTGTGTCCGGTCCACGGCGTCATCCTTACTTGTGGGATATTCTCTTCCCCAACAGGAAATGGCAAAGAGCCCAGCAAAGCTGGTCACATGATCCCTCCTAGGCTCCGCCTACCCCAGTCATTCGACCGACGTTAAGGAGGAATATTTGCATAGGAGAAACCATATGGTACCGTGGTGACTGTAGTTAAAGAAAATAAATTATCAGACCTGATTAAAAAAACCAGGGCGGGCCGTGGACCGGACACACCGTTGGAGAAAGTAATTTATCAGGTAAACATAAATTCTGTTTTCTCCAACATAGGTGTGTCCGGTCCACGGCGTCATCCTTACTTGTGGGAACCAATACCAAAGCTTTAGGACACGGATGAAGGGAGGGAGCAAATCAGGTCACCTAAATTGAAGGCACCACGGTTTGCAAAACCTTTCTCCCAAAAATAGCCTCAGAAGAAGCAAAAGTATCAAACTTGTAAAATTTGGTAAAAGTGTGCAGTGAAGACCAAGTCGCTGCCCTACATATCTGATCAACAGAAGCCTCGTTCTTGAAGGCCCATGTGGAAGCCACAGCCCTAGTGGAATGAGCTGTGATTCTTTCGGGAGGCTGCCGTCCGGCAGTCTCGTAAGCCAATCTGATGATGCTTTTAATCCAAAAAGAGAGAGAGGTAGAAGTTGCTTTTTGACCTCTCCTTTTACCGGAATAAACAACAAACAAGGAAGATGTTTGTCTAAAATCCTTTGTAGCATCTAAATAGAATTTTAGAGCGCGAACAACATCCAAATTGTGCAACAAACGTTCCTTCTTTGAAACTGGTTTCGGACACAGAGAAGGTACGATAATCTCCTGGTTAATGTTTTTGTTAGAAACAACTTTTGGAAGAAACCCAGGTTTAGTACGTAAAACCACCTTATCTGCATGGAACACCAGATAAGGAGGAGAACACTGCAGAGCAGATAATTCTGAAACTCTTCTAGCAGAAGAAATTGCAACTAAAAACAAAACTTTCCAAGATAATAACTTAATATCAACGGAATGTAAGGGTTCAAACGGAACCCCCTGAAGAACTGAAAGAACTAAATTGAGACTCCAAGGAGGAGTCAAAGGTTTGTAAACAGGCTTAATTCTAACCAGAGCCTGAACAAAGGCTTGAACATCTGGCACAGCTGCCAGCTTTTTGTGAAGTAACACAGACAAGGCAGAAATCTGTCCCTTCAGGGAACTTGCAGATAATCCTTTTTCCAATCCTTCTTGAAGGAAGGATAGAATCTTAGGAATCTTAACCTTGTCCCAAGGGAATCCTTTAGATTCACACCAACAGATATATTTTTTCCAAATTTTGTGGTAAATCTTTCTAGTTACAGGCTTTCTGGCCTGAACAAGAGTATCGATAACAGAATCTGAGAACCCTCGCTTCGATAAGATCAAGCGTTCAATCTCCAAGCAGTCAGCTGGAGTGAAACCAGGTTCGGATGTTCGAACGGACCCTGAACAAGAAGGTCTCGTCTCAAAGGTAGCTTCCAAGGTGGAGCCGATGACATATTCACCAGATCTGCATACCAAGTCCTGCGTGGCCACGCAGGAGCTATCAAGATCACCGACGCCCTCTCCTGATTGATCCTGGCTACCAGCCTGGGGATGAGAGGAAACGGCGGGAACACATAAGCTAGTTTGAAGGTCCAAGGTGCTACTAGTGCATCCACTAGAGCCGCCTTGGGATCCCTGGATCTGGATCCGTAGCAAGGAACTTTGAAGTTCTGACGAGAGGCCATCAGATCCATGTCTGGAATGCCCCACAGCTGAGTGACTTGGGCAAAGATTTCCGGATGGAGTTCCCACTCCCCCGGATGCAATGTCTGACGACTCAGAAAATCCGCTTCCCAATTTTCCACTCCTGGGATGTGGATAGCGGACAGGTGGCAGGAGTGAGACTCCGCCCATAGAATGATTTTGGTCACTTCTTCCATCGCTAGGGAACTCCTTGTTCCCCCCTGATGGTTGATGTACGCAACAGTTGTCATGTTGTCTGATTGAAACCGTATGAACTTGGCCCTCGCTAGCTGAGGCCAAGCCTTGAGAGCATTGAATATCGCTCTCAGTTCCAGAATATTTATCGGTAGAAGAGATTCTTCCCGAGACCAAAGACCCTGAGCTTTCAGGGATCCCCAGACCGCGCCCCAGCCCATCAGACTGGCGTCGGTCGTGACAATGACCCACTCTGGTCTGCGGAATGTCATCCCTTGTGACAGGTTGTCCAGGGACAGCCACCAACGGAGTGAGTCTCTGGTCCTCTGATTTACTTGTATCTTCGGAGACAAGTCTGTATAATCCCCATTCCACTGACTGAGCATGCACAGTTGTAATGGTCTTAGATGAATGCGCGCAAAAGGAACTATGTCCATTGCCGCTACCATCAACCCGATCACTTCCATGCACTGAGCTATGGAAGGAAGAGGAACGGAATGAAGTATCCGACAAGAGTCTAGAAGCTTTGTTTTTCTGGCCTCTGTCAGAAATATCCTCATTTCTAAGGAGTCTATTATTGTTCCCAAGAAGGGAACCCTTGTTGACGGAGATAGAGAACTCTTTTCCACGTTCACTTTCCATCCGTGAGATCTGAGAAAGGCCAGGACTATGTCCGTGTGAGCCTTTGCTTGAGGAAGGGACGACGCATGAATCAGAATGTCGTCCAAGTAAGGTACTACAGCAATGCCCCTTGGTCTTAGCACAGCTAGAAGGGACCCTAGTACCTTTGTGAAAATCCTTGGAGCAGTGGCTAATCCGAAAGGAAGCGCCACAAACTGGTAATGCTTGTCCAGGAATGCGAACCTTAGGAACCGATGATGTTCCTTGTGGATAGGAATATGTAGATACGCATCCTTTAAATCCACCGTGGTCATGAATTAACCTTCCTGGATGGAAGGAAGAATAGTTCGAATGGTTTCCATCTTGAACGATGGAACCTTGAGAAACTTGTTTAAGATCTTGAGATCTAAGATTGGTCTGAACGTTCCCTCTTTTTTGGGAACTATGAACAGATTGGAGTAGAACCCCATCCCTTGTTCTCTTAATGGAACAGGACGAATCACTCCCATTTTTAACAGGTCTTCTACACAATGTAAGAATGCCTGTCTTTTTATGTGGTCTGAAGACAACTGAGACCTGTGGAACCTCCCCCTTGGGGGAAGCCCCTTGAATTCCAGAAGATAACCTTGGGAGACTATTTCTAGCGCCCAAGGATCCAGAACATCTCTTGCCCAAGCCTGAGCGAAGAGAGAGAGTCTGCCCCCCACCAGATCCGGTCCCGGATCGGGGGCCAACATTTCATGCTGTCTTGGTAGCAGTGGCAGGTTTCTTGGCCTGCTTTCCCTTGTTCCAGCCTTGCATTGGTCTCCAAGCTGGCTTGGCTTGAGAAGTATTACCCTCTTGCTTAGAGGACGTAGCACTTTGGGCTGGTCCGTTTCTACGAAAGGGACGAAAATTAGGTTTATTTTTTGCCTTGAAAGGCCGATCCTGAGGAAGGGCGTGGCCCTTACCCCCAGTGATATCAGAGATAATCTCTTTCAAGTCAGGGCCAAACAGCGTTTTCCCCTTGAAAGGAATGTTAAGTAGCTTGTTCTTGGAAGACGCATCAGCCGACCAAGATTTCAACCAAAGCGCTCTGCGCGCCACAATAGCAAACCCAGAATTCTTAGCCGCTAACCTAGCCAATTGCAAAGTGGCGTCTAGGGTAAAAGAATTAGCCAATTTGAGAGCATTGATTCTGTCCATAATCTCCTCATAAGGAGGAGAATCACTATCGACCGCCTTTATCAGCTCATCGAACCAGAAACATGCGGCTGTAGCGACAGGGACAACGCATGAAATTGGTTGTAGAAGGTAACCCTGCTGAACAAACATCTTTTTAAGCAAACCTTCTAATTTTTTATCCATAGGATCTTTGAAAGCACAACTATCCTCTATGGGTATAGTGGTGCGTTTGTTTAAAGTGGAAACCGCTCCCTCGACCTTGGGGACTGTCTGCCATAAGTCCTTTCTGGGGTCGACCATAGGAAACAATTTTTTAAATATGGGGGGAGGGACGAAAGGAATACCGGGCCTTTCCCATTCTTTATTAACAATGTCTGCCACCCGCTTGGGTATAGGAAAAGCTTCTGGGAGCCCCGGCACCTCTAGGAACTTGTCCATTTTACATAGTTTCTCTGGGATGACCAACTTGTCACAATCATCCAGAGTGGATAATACCTCCTTAAGCAGAATGCGGAGATGTTCCAACTTAAATTTAAATGTAATCACATCAGGTTCAGCTTGTTGAGAAATGTTCCCTGAATCAGTAATTTCTCCCTCAGACAAAACCTCCCTGGCCCCATCAGACTGAGTTAGGGGCCCTTCAGAAACATTATTATCAGCGTCGTCATGCTCTTCAGTATCTAAAACAGAGCAGTCGCGCTTACGCTGATAAGTGTTCATTTTGGCTAAAATGTTTTTGACAGAATTATCCATTACAGCCGTTAATTGTTGCATAGTAAGGAGTATTGGCGCGCTAGATGTACTAGGGGCCTCCTGAGTGGGCAAGACTCGTGTAGACGAAGGAGGGAATGATGCAGTACCATGCTTACTCCCCTCACTTGAGGAATCATCTTGGGCATCATTGTCATTGTCACATAAATCACATTTATTTAAATGAATAGGAATTCTGGCTTCCCCACATTCAGAACACAGTCTATCTGGTAGTACAGACATGTTAAACAGGCATAAACTTGATAACAAAGTACAAAAAACGTTTTAAAATAAAACCGTTACTGTCACTTTAAATTTTAAACTGAACACACTTTATTACTGCAATTGCGAAAAAACATGAAGGAATTGTTCAAAATTCACCAAATTTTCACCACAGTGTCTTAAAGCCTTAAAAGTATTGCACACCAAATTTGGAAGCTTTAACCCTTAAAATAACGGAACCGGAGCCGTTTTGAACTTTAACCCCTTTACAGTCCCTGGTATCTGCTTTGCTGAGACCCAACCAAGCCCAAAGGGGAATACGATACCAAATGACGCCTTCAGAAAGTCTTTTCTAAGTATCAGAGCTCCTCTCACATGCGACTGCATGCCATGCCTCTCAAAAACAAGTGCGCAACACCGGCGCGAAAATGAGGCTCTGCCTATGCTTTGGGAAAGCCCCTAAAGAATAAGGTGTCTAAAACAGTGCCTGCCGATATTATTATATCAAAATACCCAAATAAAATGATTCCTCAAGGCTAAATATGTGTTAATAATGAATCGATTTAGCCCAGAAAAAGTCTACAGTCTTAATAAGCCCTTGTGAAGCCCTTATTTACGATCGTAATAAACATGGCTTACCGGATCCCATAGGGAAAATGACAGCTTCCAGCATTACATCGTCTTGTTAGAATGTGTCATACCTCAAGCAGCAAGAGACTGCTCACTGTTCCCCCAACTGAAGTTAATTGCTCTCAACAGTCCTGTGTGGAACAGCCATGAATTTTAGTGACGGTTGCTAAAATCATTTTCCTCATACAAACAGAAATCTTCATCTCTTTTCTGTTTCTGAGTAAATAGTACATACCAGCACTATTTCAAAATAACAAACTCTTGATTGAATAATAAAAACTACAGTTAAACACTAAAAAACTCTAAGCCATCTCCGTGGAGATGTTGCCTGTACAACGGCAAAGAGAATGACTGGGGTAGGCGGAGCCTAGGAGGGATCATGTGACCAGCTTTGCTGGGCTCTTTGCCATTTCCTGTTGGGGAAGAGAATATCCCACAAGTAAGGATGACGCCGTGGACCGGACACACCTATGTTGGAGAAATATAATCTGTCTTAAAATGACAGGGCGGGCCGTGGACTCGTCTTACCATAGAAGAAATCAATTTAACAGGTAAGCATAAATTTACTTTTCTTCTATAAAGGTACGACAAGTCCACGGATTCATCCTTTACTTGTGGGACACAATACCAAAGCTACAGGACACGGATGAACGGGAGGGACAAGACAGATGGTTAAACAGAAGGCACCGCTGCTTGAACTTTTCTCCCAAAAATAGCCTCCGAAGAAGCAAAGGTATCAAATTTGTAAAATTTGGAAAAGGTATAAAGCGAAGACCAAGTCGCAGCCTTACAAATCTGTTCAACAGAAGCATTTTTAAAAGCCCATGTGGAAGCCACCACTCTGGTAGAGTGAGCTGTAATTCTTTCAGGAGGCTGCTATCCAGCAGTTTCGTATGCCAAACGGATGATGCTTTTCAGCCAAAATGAAAGAGAGGTAGCCGTAGCTTTTTGACCTCTACGTTTTCCAGAATACAACAAACAAAGAAGATGTTTGACGGAAATCTTTGGTCGCTTGCAAGTAAAACTTTAAAGCACGAACCACGTCCTAGTTGTGCAATAGACGCTCCTTCTTAGAGGAAGGATTAGGACACAGAGAAGGAACAACAATTTCCGGATTAAAATTATTATTAGTAACAACCTTAGGAAGGAATCCAGGTTTGGTACGCAGAACCACCTTATCAGCATGGAAAACAAGATAAGGCCAGTCGCATTGCAATGCAGATAGTTCAGAAACTCTTCGAGTCGAAGAGATAGCAACTAAAAACAGAACTTTCCACGTTAGAAGCTTAATATCTATGGAATGCATAGGTTCAAACGGAACCCCTTGAAGAACTTTAAGAACCAAATTCAAACTCCATGGCGGAGCAACAGGTTTAAACACAGGCTTGATTCTAACTAAAGCCTGACAGAACGACTGAACTTCTGGAACATCTGCCAGACGTTTGTGCAGTAGAATTGATAAAGCAGATATTTGTCCTTTTAAGGAACTAGCTGATAGCCCCTTCTCCAATCCTTCTTGGAGAAAAGACAAAATCCTAGGAATCCTGATCTTACTCCATGAGTAGCCTTTGGAATCGCACCAATAGATACGCCATATCTTATGATAAATTTTCCTGGTGACAGGCTTTCGAGCCTGAATCAAGGTATCTATGACCGACTCAGAGAACCCCCGCTTGGATAAGATCAAGCGTTCAATCTCCAAGCAGTCAGCCGCAGAGAAACTAGATTTGGATGCTGGAACGGACCTTGAATCAGAAGGTCTTGTCTCAGTGGCAGAGTCCATGGTGGAAGAGATGACATGTCCACCAGGTCTGCATACCAAGTATAAAATCACCGAAGCTCTCTCCTGTTTGGTTCTAGCAATCAAACGAGGAAGGAGAGGAAATGGTGGAAACACATAAGCCAGGTTGAACGACCAGGGTACTGCTAGAGCATCTATCAGTACTGCCTGAGGATCCATTGACCTGGACCCGTAACGAGGATGTTTGGCATTCTGACGAGACGCCATCAGATCCAATTCTGGTGTGCCCCATTGCTGAATCAATTGTGCAAACACCTCTGGATGGAGTTCCCACTTTCCCGGATGAAAAGTCTGCCGACTTAGAAAATCCGCTTCCCAGTTCTCCACCCCTGGGATATAGATTGCTGATAGATGGCAAGAGTGAGTCTCTGCCCATCGAATTATTTTGGTAACCTCTATCATCGCTAGAGAACTCTTTGTTCCCCCCTGATGATTGATATATGCTACAGTTGTGATATTGTCCGACTGGAATCTTATGAATCTGGCCGACGCCAACTGAGGCCACGCCTGAAGCGCGTTGAATATCGCTCTCAATTCTAGAATATGTATCGGGAGGAGAGCCTCCTCCTGAGTCCACAATCCCTGTGCTTTCAGGGAATTCCAGACTGCACCCCAGCCCAATAGGCTGGGGTCTGTCGTCACTATGACCCACGCTGGCCTGCGGAAAAACATACCCTTGGACAGATGATCCTGTGACAACCACCAAAGAAGAGAGTCTCTGGTCTCTTGGTCCAGATTTATCTGAGGAGATAAATCTGCATAATCCCCATTCCACTGTTTGAGCATGCAAAGTTGCAGTGGTCCGAGATGCAAGCGAGCAAACGGAACTATGTCCATTGCCGCTACCATTAAGCCGATTACCTCCATACACTGAGCCACTAACGGGCGGGGAATGGAATGAAGAGCTCGGCAGATGGATAACATTTTTTATTTCCTGACCTCCGTCAGAAAAATTTTGATGTCCACCGAATCTATCAGAGTTCCCAGGAAAGGAACTCTTGTGAGAGGGATAAGTGAACTCTTCTTTACGTTCACCTTCCACCCGTGAGATCTTAGAAAAGCCAACATGATGTCCGTGTGAGACTTGGCTAGTTGGAAAGTTGACGCCTGGATTAAGATATCGTCCAGATAAGGCGCGACAGCTATGCCCCACGGCCTTAGAACCGCCAGAAGGGACCCTAGCACCTTTGTGAAAATTCTGGGAGCTGTAGCCAACCCGAAGGGAAGAGCCCCAAACTGGTAATGCTTGTCCATAAAGGCGAACCTGAGGAACTGGTGTTGATCTTTCTGGATAGGAATGTGTAGATACGCATCCTTTAAGTCCACGGTGGTCATATATTGACCCTCCTGGATCATTGGTAAAATAGTCCGAATGGTCTCCATCTTGAAGGATGGGACTCTGAGGAATTTGTTTAGGATCTTTAGATCCAAAATTGGTCTGAAGGTTCCCTCTTTTCTGGGAACCACAAACAGATTGGAGTAGAACCCTTGCCCCTGTTCTGTTTTCGGAACTGGGCAGATCACTCCCATGGTATATAGGTCTTCTACACAGCGTAAGAACGCCTCTCTTTTTGTCTGGTATACAGACAATTGAGAAAGATGGAATCTCCCCCTTGGGGGAGAATCTTTGAAATCTAGAAGATACCCCCTGGGTTACTATTTCTAAAGCCCAGGAGTCCTGAACGTCTCTTGCCCAAGCCTGAGTGAAGAGAGAAAGTCTGCCCCCTACTAGATCCGGTCCCGGATCGGGGGCTACCCCTTCATGCTGTCTTGGTGGCAGCAGCAGGCTTCTTGGCCTGTTTACCCTTGTTCCAAGTCTGGTTAGGTCTCCAGACTGACTTGGATTGAGCAAAATTCCCCTCTTGCTGTGCGGCAGGGGAAGAGGTAGAGGGACCACCTTTGAAGTTTCGAAAGGAACGAAAATTATTTTGTTTGGTCCTCATCTTATTCGTCTTATCTTGAGGAAGGGCACGGCCTTTCCCTCCAGTGATGTCTGAAATGATCTCTTTCAGTTCAGGCCCGAATAGGGTCTTAAACTTGAAAGGGATGGCTAAAGGCTTAGCTTTTGATGACACATCAGCAGACCAGGACTTAAGCCATAACGCTCTACGCGCTAAAATGGCAAAACCTGAATTCTTAGCCGCTAATTTAGCCAATTGAAAAGCGGCATCTGTAATCAAAGAATTAGCTAGCTTGAAAGCCCTAATTCTATCCAGAATATCATCTAATGGGGTCTCAACCTGAACAGCATCTTCCAGAGCCTCAAACCAAAAAGACGCTGCAGTAGTTACAGGAACAATGCACGCTATAGGTTGGAGAAGAAAACCTTGATGAACAAAAATTTTCTTCAGAAGTCCCTCTAATTTTTTTATCCATAGGATCTTTGAAAGCACAACTGTCCTCAATAGGTATAGTTGTACACTTAGCCAGGGTAGAAATAGCTCCCTCCACCTTAGGGACCATCTGCCATGAGTCCCGCACGGTGTCTGATATGGGAAACATTTTCTTAAAAGTAGGAGGAGCGGCGAACGGAATACCTGGTCTATCCCACTCCCTAGTAACAATTTCCGAAATCCTCTTAGGGACCGGAAAAACATCAGTGTAGGCAGGAGCCTCTAGGAATCTGTCCATTTTACACAATTTCTCTGGAACTACAATAGGGTCACAATCATCCAGAGTCGCTAAAACCTCCCTGAGCAAAAAGCGGAGGTGTTCTAGTTTAAATTTAAAAGCAGTCATGACTGAATCTGTCTGAGGGAACGTATTTCCTGAATCAGAAATCTCTCCCTCAGCCAGCAAATCCCTCACTTCAGAACATTGTGAGGGTACATCGGATATAGCTAATTAAAGCGTCAGAGGGCTCAGCGTTTGTTCTCACACCAGACCTACTGCGCTTCCCCTGCAACCCAGGCAGCTTAGATAAAACCTCTGTGAGGGTAGTATTCATAACTGCGGCCATATCTTGCAGGGTGAAAGAATTAGACGCACTAGAAGTACTTGGCGTCGCTTGTGCGGGCGTTAATGGTTGTGACACTTGGGGAGAATTAGATGGCATAACCGGATTCCCTTCTGACTGATAATCATCCTACGACATACTTTTAGTAGCTAAAATATGTTCTTTACAATTTATTGACCTTTCAGTGCATGAGGGACACATTCTGAGTGGAGGTTCCACAATGGCTTCCAAACATATTGAACATTGACTTTCCTCAACATCAGACATGTTGAACAGGCTAGTAATGACTACAAACAAGCATGAAAACACTTTATTTAGTGGGAAAAAAATCTTAAAAAAAAAAAAAAGGTACTGCGCCTTTAAGAGAAAAAAAAGCATACACGTTCTGCAAAACAGCCTAAACATGAACCAAATTTTTCAAAATATTGTATGTAGACACAATATAAGTAGTTAAGATTGCCCCACAAGGAATTTTAACATTTAACCCCTTAATTTGCAAACCGGATCAAAAATAGGCCCAGATCCGGAAAAAAACACCCTCAGTACCTTGCCACAGCCCTGCTGTGGCCCTACCTGCCCTCAGGGATCGAAAATGTGGGGTAAAAGCTTTGATTTGGCCTAAAACATACACCAGGGCCCTCAGGAGTTAGAGCTTGCTGCATGCTGATAAAACTAACTGCGCATCTGAGGCGTGAAAATAGGCCCCGCCCATCTCACTCGATGTCTCCTCAGCCTTAAAGAACCGCACTAGAGCGGTTATAACTAGCCATGTGGGTTCTGAGACCCAAAAGTTAAGCCATGTGTGCCCTCAATAAAGTTGCCCAAACCGTTAAAGCACTCCCAAATCAAAAAAACGTTTGCTCACAAACATTTGCAATTTAGTGTCAACCATATTTGTAATTGGCCCCATATGCAAGCTAAGTAATGCCCTTCTTTTAGCTCTAGGATTACTGCTTACCCTTACCCTCCTGGGTATAATGTCAGCCTTTCTGAAATACAGTCTCTCCAGAAAGATATGACTGAACATACCTCACTGCTGCATAGCATGAAACCGTTCCTCACACTGAAGTTTCCTGTACTCCTCAGCCTCTGTGGGAACAGCAATGGACCTTAGTTACAAATGCTAAGATCATCATCCTCCAGGCAGCAGTCTTCATCCATCTGCTGCCTGAGAGTAAATCGTACACACCGGTACCATTTAAAATAAACTCTTGCTTGAAGAAATTAAAAACTAATATTTTATCACCTCTTTCACTTTACCCTTCCTAGTACTTAGAGTAGGCAAAGAGAATGACTGGGGGGTGGAGCTAAGGGAGGAGCTATATAGACAGCTCTGCTGTGGTGCTCTTTGCCACTTCCTGTTAGCAGGAGGATAATATCCCACAAGTAAAGGATAAATCCGTGGACTCGTCTTACCTTTATAGAAGAAACTGCTGTCCAGAGTCCTGAACCAAAAAAAGCTTAGATGCCTTCTTTTTCAAATAAAGATCACAAGAGAACGAGGAAAAATTCATAATAGGAGTAAATTAGAAAGTTGCTTAAAATTGCATGCTCTATCTGAATCGCAAAATAAAAAATTTGGGTTCAGTGTCCCTTTAAGAACTCTATGTCTTCATTACACAGAGGCCCTGATTTAGCCTAGAAGTTTGGTTGAGAGCCACACGCCTATGGTGTCACACAGGAAACCGCTAATAATGTTACAGGCTTTATAAACATGCATGTTACAGATGGTAAGTCAGTTTGTTAGATCTCTATTGTATATCAAGGGAATTTACTTTGTATCCCACACCAAGAAATACACTTATAGACCTGATACACTAAAGCAAACGCAACTCTCTCGCTGATGTGATAACGGAACCTACAGTCAATGTCTTGTTAACAAAAATACACTATGCAATTCCTTCCCAGCAGATTGCACTCACGTTATGTCACTGCGCTGATAACAGCCCTGCAGCAGAGAAGCCAACAGCTCATTGAGAAATTCCACATCATCTCTATGAAGAGCTTCCTCCAACTCCTGCATAAGAGAAAAAAGATATGATCAGACCAGGGTTAGCAATAATTTACAGCAGATTTGTATTTGTCCTAACAAATAACAGTTATTGATTCAGGTAATGCAAATTTAAAATTGCCACATACAATGAAGATGCTCACAGAATTATAGAAATGCTAAAATGTGTATTTGAAGACTATCAGTTGAACATAATTAAATAAAAAGCAGTTTCATCAGCAGATTTTGGTAACTAGTCAAGTAGGCCAGATGGAAAACCGCACGTAACCAGGAGCTGTCAAGGGGATCTGAAAGATTATCCCAGTTTAGTGTTTGTCTCTGAGCTTCATGATCTCCTTTACAGGGTCAACATCTGATCAGCCACAGCCCCCTGCCCCACACTAAAGACTGTCAAGCAAGTTGATGAAAGTGCATTAACCCATCAGCGGGTATGGAATGTAACCACAGTGTCATGTTTAGCTCACACACAGGGGCCAGGAATGCATTGTGTCAGGGGCTCTATCACATTAAAACAGTGAAAGGGATGTCCCAAAATATTACACTCACGTAAACAGATACATAACAGAGTGAGGCAATCCTAGAAGCCAGCAAACCTGTGTCTGAAGAGCAGCAGTACATAGAGATGTGTAAATACTATATTAGTCATTATTAAAGCCTTGGGAAGGCTAGTACAGGAATGCAAATAGAATATACACTTAAAGTGATGGTAAAACACTTGCATTTACCATCACTAAAAATTAAAGGCCACCTTTATTCAGCAGTTTAACAAAATAAAAAAATAAGATGAAAAGGTGCCTTTATTTCGCTGCAGATCCTCTTTTGATGAGGTGACATTTACACCTCTTAGCCAATAGCTGTGTGTTCCTACATTGTAATGTCGATGGGCCCGCATTTCTATTGGTTAAGAGGTGGAAATGTCACCTCATTGGAAAAAATGATCAGAACTATGGGCTGTCAGAACCGCTTAGCTAAGCGGTGAAGCAGCAGCGAAATACATTTTCATCAGTTTTTTCTAAACTGATGAATGAAGGTGGCCTTTATTTTTAGCGATGGCAAATCTTAGCATTTACCATCACTTTAAAGTGAATGTAAATTTAGATAAAGTGCCCGGTTTTTAAAAATCTGATTAAAAACAGGGGCACTTTAATTCATCAAAATTTACATTTCACTCGTGTTGTGAAAATACTTACCTTTTAATCTTGACAGCCGCTGCATCGCTTCCCCCGCCTTTCGCAAAGTCTCTTCCCGTGTCTAAAATGAGAAAACAGGCTTCCTCCAATCACGGCGTTGAATCAGACACCGATTCCCCGGGGCGAAAGCGTGATTGGAGGATGACCGATCCGTCATTTCTGACGTATGAAGGGAATCGCTGGAGTGGCTGTCAAGATTAAAAGGTATTTTCACAACACGAGTGAAATGTAAATTTTGATTATTAAAGTGCCCCTGTTTTTATAATCTGATTTTTAAAAATCAGGCACTTTATCATCTAAATTTACATTCACTTTTAAACTACCTTCATGCTAACTTAAACAAATAGCCAAAAAGGTAGGCAAATTGTTTTTAGTACAATAAAATTATTCACTAATTAAAAAGGTTGTATGTATAACACAACCAAAAACAAAATGCTACAAACGTGCTAAATATGCCCAGTTACCCTTGATAAAGATGCATTTAGGTAACCCAGGCTGCTACAAATCTACTACTAACACTTTTTTGTATTATTGTATATTCTATCACAAAAGAAAGACTGGCTACTGTTTACACTGGGTGGCTTCTAACTTTTCAGAAAATGTATTATAGGGATATGAAACCCAAAAGTAGCCACCAATCAGCAAGCGCTACCCAAAAATGGGTTGGCTCCTAAGCTTACATTCCTGCTTTTTCAAATAAAGATACCAAGAAAATGAAGAAAAATGGCTAATAGGAGTAAATTAGAAAGCTGCTTATGATTGCATGCTGTATCTGAATCATTAAAGAAAGAAAAATTTGGGTTTCATATCCCTTTTAAATTCTAATATACTGAACATTACCGGAAAAACTCTGAAAAGCCAGTAACCGCCAAATGGAAATAAGATTTACATCACTCCGAACGTCACCTTTACTAGTCAGCCCTTTTGATATATTTTCCCATATCTCATTTGAACCACCTACAGCAAAAGACTCCTCATCCACCAACGTACGGAGAAACATAAAACCACTACAGTATCATGGTTCAGACAGCACAAACCATTTTAAACAATTTGACAATTTACTTCTATAATCAAATTTGCTACATCATCTTGGATTTCTTTGTAGAAGGAGCCGCAATGCACTACTGGGAGATAAACACATATCAGGTGAACCGAATGCAAGATGGACAGAAGTGCAGCTGCTACCTCACAGTAGTGCGTTGCTGCTCCTCAGCGTACCCTATGTATTCTTTTCAACAAAGGATATGAAGAAAATTAGATAACAAGTAAAAAAAAACTGGAAACGGTTGAAAACTGCATGCTCTATCTGAATCAAAGGGGGAAAAAATGTGGGTTTTATATTCCCTTAAAAGGACAGTATACACAAATTTTAATTTAACTGCATGTTATAGACACTACTATAAAGAATACAATGCACAGATACGGATATAAAAATCCATTATAAAACCTTTTTAAAACTTAGTTAGAAGCTCTCAACTTAGCACTGTTGATAAGATTAGCCTGGAACACCTACTGAAAGGGGCTGATAGCAGAAGCCCCCATATGAAAAGACCCATTATACAAACAGAAGCAATCTGAAGTCGGTATACATCAGTATGCATCTAAAACTTTGGGGCTTGGTTAGGAGTTTGAAAATCACCACAATGTTAATTAAAAATAAGCAAAAAAAAACTATACATTTTAACAAACACACCCAGATGGGCTATATAAATGGATCATCTACAAAACATTTATGCAAAGACAAATCTAGTGTACAATGTCCCTTTAATCAGATGTAGATTATCTCTTACATGTAATAAATTTGTACAGTTAGTCCAGCTATAAAATAAGCTTATCTTTATGTTGCATTTTTATTTATTTATTTTTTAAATAAAAGTGGTAGTTTTCTTTCTGAGGCCATATTGTAAAGAATGTTTAGGCCAATTGAGAGATAAATGTCACACACACACACACATTACAGATCAGGACTTCCGTGATAGAATAGGCAATAAATAAATGGAAATGAACTTTTAAAGTAATCTCCGGGGAGCTATATATGAAGCAGCACACCTAATGAAGCAGGGCTTTGCTCCGACTGAAAGGTCTAGACAGAGATGGTGCATGAGCGAGCGCCTCCTTTTAGCAGGTATGATCACAAGACCATAGCAGCATACAGGGTAATATCAATGCCAGACTCCAGGGACAGGAAATGAGATTTGGTTTGCTGAACAACAAACAAAAACATGATAGTCTGATTATTATACTGTAATCAGCGTCTCACAGCTTAATGAGACAACAGATGAAGTATGTACATTCCCTGAAAAAGTAATCGCCCCCTTTGCTACATCAGCCATTGTACATTTGTCCTCTCAGACTGTGTAGCAGAAAGTTGCTAAAAAGAATGTGCACATTTTGATAATGGAAGAATATTTGAAAGTTTTTTGTTTTTAAATTGAATTCTCTATCGGAATCATGAAACTTTATTTTTGGCTTTAGTGTATATATTTCTTCAAATAAAAAAAATAAAAATAAAAACACATCTTTCACATGTAGCACCTAAAGTTGGTATCCTTCTGTTTCCTGATACACATATTAAAGGGACAGTATGCAACAATTTTCATATTACTGCATGTAATAGACACTACTATAAAGAATAATATGCACAGATACTGATCTAAAAATCCATTATAAAACCTTTTAAAAACTTACTTAGAAGCTCACTATTTAGCACTGATGAGATTAGCCTGGGACACCCACTAAAAGGGTCAGAGCAGAACCTCCCCCCCATCCCCTGCATATACAAACAGAAGCAATCTGAAGTCTAATCTAAAACTTTGGGGCTTGGTTAGAAGTCTGAAAATCAGCACAATGTTATTTTAAAATAAGCAAAAACACACCCAGATTGGCTATATAAATGGCTCATCTACAAAACATTAATGCAAAGACAAAGCTAATGTATAATAAAATCCTCTTCCTTGGGGGCTGAATTGGCAAAGAGCTCAACGGGGTAAAGCCCGTTATGGTCCCAATGAGATTCCACTGGAGCTAGATAATTTAGCCATGGCAAGTCAAGTGGCCCTAAATGTAAGTTGAATCTTGGTTGGTAGTGAGACGAGTGGAGATGACCTGATAGCCAGCGGCTCTCTTTAATGTTGCTTGTATCTGGGTCTAATGGGGTTTTGTTCTGTACCAACAGTACCTTTTATGTTTGTAAATGTCTCTGGGGAGTGTTGTAACCCTAAGAGACATACTGTTTTCTTATGCCTGTAACAAGTTCAAATTTCTTCAATAAAAATACAAATATAAAAAAAAAAAATCCTCTTCCTTGATGGCTTTTTAATTTTATCAGGACCGTCAACCTAACTAGCATCTAAAGGGATAGGAAACCCAAAAACGTTTTGTGATTCAGACAGATCATACCATTTTAAAAAAAAAAAAAAAGGTTTTAATGTACTTATATTATCAAATTTGTTTCATTCTCATGATATTCTGTGTTGGATACCTAGGTAGGCATATGGAGCACTACGTGACAGGAAATAGTGCTGCCCTCTAGTGCTGTTGCAAATGGATAACATTCTTGAAAAACTATTGACATATAGTGCTCAAGAAGCGGGCCGTCTCCTAAGCTTACATCCTTGCTTTGCTTTTCAACATAAGATACCAAGAGTACAAAGAAAAAAAAACAGTCAATTAGAAAGTTGTTTAACCCTTTGAGTGCTAATGACGGCTCCGAGCCGTCACTTGCACTCTCCCACCTTGAGAGAGATCTGGGGGCTCCTTACTGCTCCTAACCCCGGCGATCGCGCCTGTAGAGTGACAGGCATTGCCGGGGCTTCACGCAATGCGCGGTGACGTCACACGCAATTACGTGATGACGTCACCGCGCAACTTTATTTATACTTAACAATGTTAAGTATAGGAGGAGGGGCATGCTGCTTAGAAGCCTGTATCTCAGGCATCTAAGCAGCTACAGACCCCCAAGACCCACTGTTGGAAAGGTAATCACCTAACTTTAAAACTAAAAACAAAAAATTTAAAAAATTAAAAGAAAATATTAGCACCCAGGTGGGAAATGGCTTAGCAGCTAAAGGGTTAAAATCACGCACAGACATATCCCTTTAAGTTGCTTGCATCTTTAGGGTGTTCAGCACAATTGGAGATTAGATGTAATGCATGTGCTGTGGTATTGCAGTGCTTTGCTGTACATCTCTGCACATCTAAAGAGCTACAAGTGCATAAGCAGGTGCTTCTGTGCCTCCTAATTCCTCACAAGCAGCCCGGAAACATCACCTGGGTTTAAGTGGCCCTCATTTCCTTTTTCAGGGGGCTGCATGTCACACACCTGACACCTGGTGCTTCATGTCTTAACACAGCCATGAGAACGTCTGATCTACAAGCCCACAAATGCTTTGTATCACTTTGAAATTAAAGGAGAGCTGAACCTCTTTTAAATAAAAAAAATACATAAATTTAAAAGTTGAGATGTCGGTCTACAATTAGTATTGGCTAAACTGCATGTCTATCAAAAGAACTGAAATAAGGGGCTGTCTGCAGATGCTTAGATACAAGATAATCACAGAGGTTAAAAAAAAAAAAAGTGAATATACTGTATATAACAGTGTTGGTTATGCATAACTGGGGAACAGGTAATAAAGGGATTATCTATCTTTTTAAACAACCCTGGAGTAGTAGACTGTCCCTTTAACACTAATATTCCACACTGTCATCAGTTAAGTCAATGGTTGCACACTCCAGTGTCCTCAGCTGAAAAGGAAACATAGGTTACAATGTGCCGATGTCATTTGTTTTATGGGCACTAAAAAGTAAAACAATTAAAAATGTTGCGTATACAACTAATACAACCACTAATACAACCAGACAACTTCATAATGGTCTGGCAGCAAAAGGGTTAAACATCCCAGCTGTCAGTGCAGCCAAAGAAAAGCTATTCAGAGTTTTATTTCTGGGGCCGTGACTTTGGACAGACAGGGTGGCAGCAGGGGGGGGGGGGGGCTCTGCACATGCAGGAAGGGGGATCTGTGAGGACCCTCTTTGCATTATGTATTCACTGGCAGCAGCCTCTCCTTTGGACTCCAGAAGCCCCTCACACAGCAGAACTAAACAAACACACGCAATGAAAGGCAGGCTGATAAAAGAGAGGCCTTTAACATCACCAACAAACACCAGCCCTGGGCCCTGCGGAGTGTTGGAGACGCATTGAGTCATCCTGGGGAGAGCAAAACAAAAGAATCAGAGACAAGAGACAGGTCTCTCTGCCCCAGCCTCCCTCCCTGGCCTCTATAATAACCTGGGGGAGCATGAAAGTCTCACCCCAAGCACAGAGAAGTCTTGCTGAGAGCCTGAGAAGAGCCAGAGAAAAAAAAGGGGGGGGATAAGAGGGAAAAATAAAATGTTGCTAACAAGAATATAGAAAGGCAAAACAGACGAGGGGTAAAAATAGATCAATGTATTTTGACTGTTGCAGTGGACAGTGACACCACTCATTATACAAGCTTTGTACTACAAGGGTACACACATCTAACAACTCCAGTTCTGCTGACCAGAGAACAAAGTAAAGAAGTTTGCAGGGAATCAGGTACAAATCTCTAAACCTGGTCAATAAACTGAATAACCAAACCGTGCAACCCATTCTTTGATTTCCACAATAGTCTTAGATATTAAGAAAAGTTTGTCAAGAGACAATAACTACATGCTTGAATATTAGTAGCACGTCATGTAAGCACTACCGACACCCTGTAAGTCCGTCTTTAACCCCCACAAAGTTGTTAAGCTGAGAGCTCATAGTTAAAAGTCCTCAAAAGACGAGCAACTCAAAATCAGCAACAGCAGTCACATTCCACCAATCACTAGCTATGTCTAACTGGGAGCAGCAGTCGTCTGCAGCTCACAAACCGGACTTAAAAGGGACTACAATATAATTTTTATTGTTTCAAAAGATAGATAATACCTTTATCACTCATTCCCCAGTTTTGCATAACCAACACAGTTATATTAATATACAGGTAGCCCTCAGTATACGCCGCAGTTAGGTTCCAGAATGAATGGTTGTAAATCAAAACAGTTGTAAATTGAAACCCAGTTTATAATGTAAGTCAATGGGAGGTGAGGGAGATAGGTTCCAGGCCCCTCTCAAAATTGTCATAAGTAACACCTAATACATTATTTTTAAAGCTTTGAAATAAAGACTTTAAATGCTAGACAGCATTATAAACCTAATAAAATAATCACACAACACAGAATATACAATTAAACTAAGTTAAATGAACAAAAACATTTGCTAAACCTAATAAAATAATCACACAACACAGACTTCACTTGCATTTTTCTGCAAACAGTTCTTTCTATGCATTCCGATCTGGACTGAGTTATAGACAGGAAGATCTTGTTTCTTTGAAATCTGCTCGACAGCTCAGGTCTGGTTAAACTGATTCATTTCAGCTTGCTTGGCATTGCTGCAACACAAGCGGACAGCTCCACCTACTGGCTATTTTAATAAATGCACTGCTTTTCAATAGCAGTCACATGACTGGAAAAAAAGGTTGTTTTACAACGGTTCAATTTACACCGTTTCAGAATAAGGGCCATCTGTACTTTTTACCTTGTGATTACTTACCTTGTATCTAAGCATCTGACAGACCCCTGATCACATGACTATTTTCTATTGACTTGCATTTAGTGTTGTGCTAAATCTTAAATAACTTCTCGGGTGTGAAAACATCGTTATATATGGCCCACATGAACTAGCAGTCTACTGTTGTGAAAAGCAAATAAAATATCATGTGATAAGAGGCTGTCTATAGAGCCTTTGAAACCGGCTGAAATTTAGAGGTTTAAATGTTATAAAGTACTAGTTGATAAGACTGCCCAGAGGGCAGTCTCTGTTAAAAATGTAACCCCCCAAGCTACAAAAAATAAAGTAAAAATACAGAAAAAAACAAACACTATCCAAAATAAAGAAAGTAAACCTAATCCCTATAAAAATAAAAGCCCCCCCTAAAATAAAAACACCCCATAATCTAAGAATAAACTACCAATAGCCCTTAAAAGGGCTTTTTGTAGGCCATTGCCTTAAGGAAATCAGCTCTTTTACAAAGTCCCCCCATACAGAAGAGCGCCCCCCTCCATGCCTTAGCCGAGGACCGCTGCATCTGGGAAGACCGCGCCACCTTCGCTGTGGATGAAGATGATGGACCCGCCTTTAAGACCTTCTCTGCCGGACTTCTGAAACCGTAAGTACCTATTTGGGGCTTTAATGTTAGGCTTTTTTTTTTTTTTTTTTTTTACATTTTTGAGGGGGGGGGTTTGTTTTTTAAAATTAGGGTTTATTGGGCAATTCGCAAAAGAGCTGAATGCATTTTTAAGAGCAGTGAAAAATAGATGAATGCCCTTTTAATGGCAATGCCCATACAAATACCCCTTTAGGGGAAATGGGTAATTTAGGTTTATTAGTGTTAGGTTTTTTTGTGGAGGTTTTGGCGTTGGGGGGGACTGTTTATTTTTAATGTAAAAGCTGATTTATTTAGGGCAATGCCCTACAAAAAGCCCTTTTAAGGGCTATCGGTAGTTTATTCTTAGATTAGGGGGTGTTTTTATTTTCATAGGGTTTAGGTTTAATTTTTTTATTTTGGATAGTGATTATTTTTTGTAATGTTAGCCTTTTTTATTTTCTGTAATTTTAGATTAACGTAATGTATTTTTTTAATTATAAAGTAGTTTTTTTTTAATGTAATTAGGGTGTTAATTTAGGGGGTGTTAGGTTAGGGGGCTTAGTCATTAAAAAAAATTTTGCGTTGTGAGGGTTGGCGGTTTAGGAGTTACTAGGTAAATTAGGTTTAATGCGTTGTGGGGTTGGCGGCTTAGGGGTTAATAGATGTATTAGGTAGTTTGCAATGTTGTGGATGGCAGATTTTAGGGGTTAATTGTATTGGGTATTTTTTTTTTCCTTAATACTTTGTGCGGGCGATTAGTTTATTTGTATGGGCATTTTTGTTTTTATTTTATTTATCTTTTAATACTTATTGCAGGCGTTTTTTTTTTGTAATGCTCCATCTGCCTTCACTGCATCCCGGTGGATTCCGAAAATTGCAGGGTGGTGAAAGAATCCACCTTCTTTCACCACCCTATTTTCAGAATCCACCGGGATGCAGCTTCACTGCAGCCAGGTGAATTCTTTTGGCTGCTCATACAGCCAACATTCTGATGGCTGCCTCGTGCTGCCAACATTCCTTTGAGGATGCGTGCGCATCTGCCGATGGACGCGTTACAAACGTGATTATAGTATAGATATTATACTAACAATGTTGGTTGTGCAAAGCTGGGGAATGGGTAGTAAAGTCGTAATCTATCTTTTTAAACAATAATAATTTTAGTGTAGACTGTCCCTTTAACTATGTCTAACTCCCTTAAAGGGCTTGCAGGGGCTGATGCAGAGTTTTACAAACCCAGGGATATACTGGTTGCTAGAATTTTAGCCCTGGCTAACCTTTTGGATTATTCTCCATATGTCTATACAGACACCACTGTATGGCTCCTAAGTTTTGCTAAATTTTTGGAGCCAGTAAGAATACTAATTTTTGCATGAAAATGTAACATATTTAACAGTTGTTGATAATGACAACTCTATTGGTGAACATATGTCTAAATACAAACATTTGGAAATTATATTTTTTTTTTTAAAGTAACATTTTCAAATGTCTTCTTTTCTAGGCAGAATAGTGCTCCAGTAGAACCAAGTCTTGCACATATACAACCAAGCATTAATTGTCTGCTAACTTTGAAGTCTTATTGCTATACCGTTGGTGCCAAATACATACTGTACTTAGGCTGTTCTTTAATCTATAGGGGAAACATTTAACCCTCAGCAGAGAGCGTGTTCACCTTGCCCAAAGAAAGGATGATCTATTTAGGCATCCGTTTGTCACACGGACTTCTAAGCCACAAAAGCAAACCCAAGGGTGGCAGGAAAATAGTTACTTTTTTTGTGGGGGGAATTCAGAACCTGGCGAGGAGGCGGCAGACACCCCACTCAAAGGCTTAAAGGGACACTGAACACAAATTTTTTCTTTTGCGATTCAGATAGAGCAGGCAATTTTAAGCAACTTTCTAATTTACTCCTATTATCAATTTTTCTTTGTTCTCTTGCTATCTTTATTTGATAAAGGAATCTCTGGATAGCACTTTTTTATTGGTGGATGAATTTCTCCAATCAGTAAGAACAACCCAGGCTGTTCACCAAAAATGGGAAGGCATCTAAACTTACATTCTTGAATTTCAAATAAAGATACCAAGAGAATGAAGAACATTTTATAATAGGAGTAAATTAGAAAGTTGCTTACAATTTCATGCTCTATCTGAATCACAAAAGAAAAAATTTGGGTTGAGTGTCCGAAATACTCCTCCCACTTCCCTCATCCCCTCATCCCCCAGTCATTCTGCCGAGGAACAGTAGAAGAAACAGAGTGAAAAGGTGCCAGAAGAACAAAAATAACAGACGCCCCACAGAAAAAAATACGGGGAGCTGTGGACTCTTTCCATCTGAAGAAACAGAATTTATGTTTACCTGATAAATTTCTTTCTCCAACGGTGTGTCCGGTCCACGGCGTCATCCTTACTTGTGGGATATTCTCTTCCCCAACAGGAAATGGCAAAGAGCCCAGCAAAGCTGGTCACATGATCCCTCCTAGGCTCCGCCTACCCCAGTCATTCGACCGACGTTAAGGAGGAATAATAGCATAGGAGAAACCATATGGTACCGTGGTGACTGTAGTTAAAGAAAATAAATTATCAGACCTGATTAAAAAACCAGGGCGGGCCGTGGACCGGACACACCGTTGGAGAAAGAAATTTATCAGGTAAACATAAATTCTGTTTTCTCCAACATAGGTGTGTCCGGTCCACGGCGTCATCCTTACTTGTGGGAACCAATACCAAAGCTTTAGGACACGGATGAAGGGAGGGAGCAAATCAGGTCACCTAAATGGAAGGCACCACGGCTTGCAAAACCTTTCTCCCAAAAATAGCCTCAGAAGAAGCAAAAATATCAAACTTGTAAAATTTGGTAAAAGTGTGCAGTGAAGACCAAGTCGCTGCCCTACATATCTGATCAACAGAAGCCTCGTTCTTGAAGGCCCATGTGGAAGCCACAGCCCTAGTGGAATGAGCTGTGATTCTTTCGGGAGGCTGCCGTCCGGCAGTCTCGTAAGCCAATCTGATGATGCTTTTAATCCAAAAAGAGAGAGAGGTAGAAGTTGCTTTTTGACCTCTCCTTTTACCTGAATAAACAACAAACAAGGAAGATGTTTGTCTAAAATCCTTTGTAGCATCTAAATAGAATTTTAGAGCGCGAACAACATCCAAATTGTGCAACAAGCGTTCCTTCTTTGAAACTGGTTTCGGACACAGAGAAGGTACGATAATCTCCTGGTTAATGTTTTTGTTAGAAACAACCTTTGGAAGAAAACCAGGTTTAGTACGTAAAACCACCTTATCTGCATGGAACACCAGATAAGGAGGAGAACACTGCAGAGCAGATAATTCTGAAACTCTTCTAGCAGAAGAAATTGCAACTAAAAACAAAACTTTCCAAGATAATAACTTAATATCAACGGAATGTAAGGGTTCAAACGGAACCCCCTGAAGAACTGAAAGAACTAAATTGAGACTCCAAGGAGGAGTCAAAGGTTTGTAAACAGGCTTGATTCTAACCAGAGCCTGAACAAAGGCTTGAACATCTGGCACAGCTGCCAGTTTTTTGTGAAGTAACACCGACAAGGCAGAAATCTGTCCCTTCGGGGAACTTGCCGATAATCCTTTTTCCAATCCTTCTTGAAGGAAGGATAGAATCCTAGGAATCTTAACCTTGTCCCAAGGGAATCCTTTAGATTCACACCAACAGATATATTTTTTCCAAATTTTGTGGTAAATCTTTCTAGTTACAGGCTTTCTGGCCTGAACAAGAGTATCGATAACAGAATCTGAGAAACCTCGCTTCGATAAAATCAAGCGTTCAATCTCCAAGCAGTCAGCTGGAGTGAAACCAGATTCGGATGTTCGAACGGACCCTGAACAAGAAGGTCTCGTCTCAAAGGTAGCTTCCAAGGTGGAGCCGATGACATATTCACCAGATCTGCATACCAAGTCCTGCGTGGCCACGCAGGAGCTATCAAGATCACCGACGCCCTCTCCTGATTGATCCTGGCTACCAGCCTGGGGATGAGAGGAAACGGCGGGAACACATAAGCTAATTTGAAGGTCCAAGGTGCTACTAGTGCATCCACTAGAGCCGCCTTGGGATCCCTGGATCTGGACCCGTAGCAAGGAACTTTGAAGTTCTGACGAGAGGCCATCAGATCCATGTCTGGAATGCCCCATAGTTGAGTGACTTGGGCAAAGATTTCCGGATGGAGTTCCCACTCCCCCGGATGCAATGTCTGACGACTCAGAAAATCCGCTTCCCAATTTTCCACTCCCGGGATGTGGATAGCAGACAGGTGGCAGGAGTGAGACTCCGCCCATAGAATAATCCTGGTCACTTCTTCCATCGCTAGGGAACTCCTTGTTCCCCCCTGATGGTTGATGTACGCAACAGTCGTCATGTTGTCTGATTGAAACCGTATGAACTTGGTCCTCGCTAGCTGAGGCCAAGCCTTGAGAGCATTGAATATTGCTCTCAGTTCCAGAATATTTATCGGTAGAAGAGATTCTTCCCGAGACCAAAGACCCTGAGCTTTCAGGGATCCCCAGACCGCGCCCCAGCCCATCAGACTGGCGTCGGTCGTGACAATGACCCACTCTGGTCTGCGGAATGTCATCCCTCGTGACAGGTTGTCCAGGGACAGCCACCAACGGAGTGAGTCACTGGTCCTCTGATTTACTTGTATCTTTGGAGACAAGTCTGTATAGTCCCCATTCCACTGACTGAGCATGCACAGTTGTAATGGTCTTAGATGAATGCGCGCAAAAGGAACTATGTCCATTGCCGCTACCATCAACCCGATCACTTCCATGCACTGAGCTACGGAAGGAAGAGGAACGGAATGAAGTATCCGACAAGAG
This sequence comes from Bombina bombina, assembly GCF_027579735.1. Taxonomy (NCBI): domain Eukaryota; kingdom Metazoa; phylum Chordata; class Amphibia; order Anura; family Bombinatoridae; genus Bombina; species Bombina bombina. Next base: position 1,057,913,604 of record NC_069504.1, on the reverse strand, counting down.
TCCAGAAGTTTTGTCTTTCTGGCCTCCGTTAGAAAAATCCTCATTTCTGAGGAGTCTATAATCGTTCCCAAGAAGGGAACCCTTGTTGACGGGGATAGAGAACTCTTTTCCACGTTCACTTTCCAGCCGTGAGATCTGAGAAAGGCCAGGACGATGTCCGTGTGAGCCTTTGCTCGAGGGAGGGACGACGCTTGAATCAGAATGTCGTCCAGGTAAGGTACTACTGCAATGCCCCTTGGTCTTAGTACCGCTAGAAGGGACCCTAGTACCTTTGTGAAAATCCTTGGAGCAGTGGCTAATCCGAAAGGAAGCGCCACAAACTGGTAATGTTTGTCCAGGAATGCAAACCTTAGGAACCGATGATGTTCCTTGTGGATAGGAATATGTAGATACGCATCCTTTAAATCCACCGTGGTCATGAATTGACCTTCCTGGATGGAAGGAAGGATAGTTCGAATGGTTTCCATCTTGAACGATGGGACCTTGAGAAATTTGTTTAAGATCTTGAGATCTAAGATTGGTCTGAACGTTCCCTCTTTTTTGGGAACTATGAACAGATTGGAGTAGAACCCCATCCCTTGTTCTCTTAATGGAACAGGATGAATCACTCCCATTTTTAACAGGTCTTCTACACAATGTAAGAACGCCTGTCTTTTTATGTGGTCTGAAGACAACTGAGACCTGTGGAACCTCCCCCTTGGGGGAAGTCCCTTGAATTCCAGAAGATAACCCTGGGAGACTATTTCTAGCGCCCAAGGATCCAGAACATCTCTTGCCCAAGCCTGAGCGAAGAGAGAGAGTCTGCCCCCCACCAGATCCGGTCCCGGATCGGGGGCCAATATTTCATGCTGTCTTGGTAGCAGTGGCAGGTTTCTTGGCCTGCTTTCCCTTGTTCCAGCCTTGCATTGGTCTCCAAGCTGGCTTGGCTTGAGAAGTATTACCCTCTTGCTTAGAGGACGTAGCACTTTGGGCTGGTCCGTTTTTACGAAAGGGACGAAAATTAGGTCTATTTTTTGCCTTGAAAGGCCTATCCTGAGGAAGGGCGTGGCCCTTGCCCCCAGTGATATCAGAGATAATCTCTTTCAAGTCAGGGCCAAACAGCGTTTTCCCCTTGAAAGGAATGTTTAGTAACTTGTTCTTGGAAGACGCATCAGCCGACCAAGATTTCAACCAAAGCGCTCTGCGCGCCACAATAGCAAACCCAGAATTCTTAGCCGCTAACCTAGCCACTTGCAAAGTGGCGTCTAGAGTGAAAGAATTAGCCAATTTGAGAGCATTGATTCTGTCCATAATCTCCTCATAAGGAGGAGAATCACTATCGAGCACCTTAATCAGTTCATCAAACCAGAAATATGCAGCTGTAGTGACAGGGACAATGCATGAAATGGGTTGTAGAAGGTAACCCTGCTGAACAAACATCTTTTTAAGCAAACCTTCTAATTTTTTATCCATAGGATCTTTGAAAGCACAACTATCCTCTATGGGTATAGTGGTGCGTTTGTTTAAAGTAGAAACCGCTCCCTCGACCTTGGGGACTGACTGCCATAAGTCCTTTCTGGGGTCGACCATAGGAAACAATTTTTTAAATATGGGGGGAGGGACGAAAGGAATACCGGGCCTTTCCCATTCTTTATTAACAATGTCCGCCACCCGCTTGGGTATAGGAAAAGCTTCTGGGAGCCCCGGCACCTCTAGGAACTTGTCCATTTTACATAGTTTCTCTGGAATGACCAACTTTTCACAATCATCCAGAGTGGATAATACCTCCTTAAGCAAAATGCGGAGATGTTCCAACTTAAATTTAAATGTAATCACATCAGATTCAGCCTGATGAGAAATGTTCCCTGAATCAGTAATTTCTCCCTCAGACAAAACCTCCCTGGCCCCCTCAGATTGGATTAGGGGCCCTTCAGAGATATTAATATCAGCGTCGTCATGCTCTTCAGTAACTAAAACAGAGCAGCCACGCTTACGCTGACAAGGGTTCATTTTGGCTAAAATGTTTTTGACAGAATTATCCATTACAGCCGTTAATTGTTGCATAGTAAGGAGTATTGGCGCGCTAGATGTACTAGGGGCCTCCTGAGTGGGCAAGACTCGTGTAGACGAAGGAGGGAATGATGCAGTACCATGCTTACTCCCCTCACTTGAGGAATCATCTTGGGCATCATTGTCATTATCACATAAATCACATTTATTTAAATGAATAGGAATTCTGGCTTCCCCACATTCAGAACACAGTCTATCTGGTAGTTCAGACATGTTAAACAGGCATAAACTTGATAAGAAAGTACAAAAAACGTTTTAAAATAAAACCGTTACTGTCACTTTAAATTTTAAACTGAACACACTTTGTTACTGCAATTGCGAAAAAACATGAAGGAATTGTTCAAAAATCACCAAATTTTCACCACAGTGTCTTAAAGCCTTAAAAATATTGCACACCAAATTTGGAAGCTTTAACCCTTAAAATAACGGAACCGGAGCCGTTTTAAACTTTAACCCCTTTACAGTCCCTGGTATCTGCTTTGCTGAGACCCAACCAAACCCAAAGGGGAATACGATACCAAATGACGCCTTCAGAAAGTCTTTTCTAAGTATCAGAGCTCCTCTCACATGCGACTGCATGCCATGCCTCTCAAAAACAAGTGCGCCACACCGGCGCGAAAATGAGACTCTGCTTATGCTTTGGGAAAGCCCCTAAGAAATAAGGTGTCTAATACAGTGCCTGCCGATATTATTATATCAAAATACCCAGATAAAATGATTCCTCAAGGCTAAATATGTGCTAATAATGAATCGATTTAGCCCAGAAAAGTCTACAGTCTAAATAAGCCCTTGTAAAGCCCTTATTTTCGATCGAAATAAATATGGCTTACCGGATCCCATAGGGAAAATGACAGCTTCCAGCATTACATCGTCTTGTTAGAATGTGTCATACCTCAAGCAGCAAGAGACTGCACACTGTTCCCCCAACTGAAGTTAATTGCTCTCAACAGTCCTGTGTGGAACAGCCATGGATTTTAGTTACGGTTGCTAAAATCATTTTCCTCATACAAACAGAAATCTTCATCTCTTTTCTGTTTCTGAGTAAATAGTACATACCAGCACTATTTCAAAATAACAAACTCTTGATTGAATAATAAAAAACTACAGTTAAACACTAAAAAAACTCTAAGCCATCTCCGTGGAGATGTTGCCTGTACAACGGCAAAGAGAATGACTGGGGTAGGCGGAGCCTAGGAGGGATCATGTGACCAGCTTTGCTGGGCTCTTTGCCATTTCCTGTTGGGGAAGAGAATATCCCACAAGTAAGGATGACGCCGTGGACCGGACACACCTATGTTGGAGAAAAAGAAAATTATCAGGTAATCATAATTTATGTTTTTCTTCATAAATGTAAAGAGTCCACAGCTGCAATCATTACTTTTGGGAAAACAATACCCAAGCTATAGAGGACACTGAATGCAAAAAACGGGAGGGTACAAGAGGCGGCCCATTCTGAGGGCACCAGGCCTGAAAACCTCATTCCAACAAAATTCTGCTTTGTCCGAAGCTGAGAACAACTCTGAAAAAGAAAAAGCCCAAGGACACTGACCCCCAGATAGTCCACAGCCTTGCTACAGACCGCAGGAACTAGACTCAACTGAGTCAAGAGCCTCCAAGAGACACCGTCCCCAGCAGTCAATCTCCAAACACACCCCTTACTATAGAAAGGGAACAAACTGCCGTATTCTTCCCAAAGAAGAAAAGTCACGGAGAAAACATGATTGTATTTGCAAAGCGCGGCAAATCCCCCTTAAGGGGACTCAAGGCGCTGCTCATTTTATCAACCTCAAAAAGGAGGAAAGGCTGAGTAGACCTCGCCGGGGATCAAACTTGCAATCCTTAATTTGCTACAATGCAGAGTAGCCACAGTGCAGAAAAACATAATTTATGCTTACCTGATAAATTCCTTTCTTCTGTTGTGTGATCAGTCCACGGGTCATCATTACTTCTGGGATATAACTCCTCCCCAACAGGAAATGCAAGAGGATTCACCCAGCAGAGCTGCATATAGCTCCTCCCCTCTACGTCAGTCCCAGTCATTCGACCAAGAATCAACGAGAAAGGAGTAACCAAGGGTGAAGTGGTGACTGGAGTATAATTTAAAAGATATTTACCTGCCTTAAAAACAGGGCGGGCCGTGGACTGATCACACAACAGAAGAAAGGAATTTATCAGGTAAGCATAAATTATGTTTTCTTCTGTTATGTGTGATCAGTCCACGGGTCATCATTACTTCTGGGATACCAATACCAAAGCAAAAGTACACGGATGACGGGAGGGATAGGCAGGCTCATTATACAGAAGGAACCACTGCCTGAAGAACCTTTCTCCCAAAAATAGCCTCCGAAGAAGCAAAAGTGTCAAATTTGTAAAATTTGGAAAAAGTATGAAGCGAAGACCAAGTTGCAGCCTTGCAAATCTGTTCAACAGAGGCCTCATTCTTAAAGGCCCAAGTGGAAGCCACAGCTCTAGTGGAGTGAGCTGTAATTCTTTCAGGAGGCTGCTGTCCAGCAGTCTCATAGGCTAAACGTATTATGCTACGAAGCCAAAAAGAGAGAGAGGTAGCAGAAGCTTTTTGACCTCTCCTCTGTCCAGAATAAACGACAAACAGGGAAGAAGTTTGGCGAAAATCTTTAGTTGCCTGCAAGTAGAACTTGAGGGCACGAACTACATCCAGATTGTGTAGAAGACGTTCCTTCTTTGAAGAAGGATTTGGACACAAGGATGGAACAACAATCTCTTGATTGATATTCCTGTTAGTGACTACCTTAGGTAAGAACCCAGGTTTAGTACGCAGAACTACCTTGTCTGAGTGAAAAATCAGATAAGGAGAATCACAATGTAATGCTGATAACTCAGAGACTCTTCGAGCCGAGGAAATAGCCATTAAAAAGAGAACTTTCCAAGATAACAATTTTATATCAATGGAATGAAGGGGTTCAAACGGAACACCCTGTAAAACGTTAAGAACTAAGTTTAAACTCCATGGCGGAGCAACAGCTTTAAACACAGGCTTGATCCTAGCTAAAGCCTGACAAAAAGCCTGGACGTCTGGATTTTCTGACAGACGCCTGTGTAACAAGATGGACAGAGCTGAAATCTGTCCCTTTAATGAACTAGCTGATAAACCCTTTTCTAAACCTTCTTGTAGAAAGGACAATATTCTAGGGATCCTAACCTTACTCCAGGAGTAACGTTTGGATTCGCACCAGTATAGGTATTTACGCCATATTTTATGGTAAATCTTTCTGGTAACAGGCTTCCTAGCCTGTATCAGGGTATCAATAACCGACTCAGAAAAACCACGTTTTGATAAAATCAAGCGTTCAATTTCCAAGCAGTCAGTTTCAGAGAAGTTAGATTTTGATGTTTGAATGGACCCTGTATCAGAAGGTCCTGTCTTAGAGGTAGAGACCAAGGCGGACAGGATGACATGTCCACTAGATCTGCATACCAAGTCCTGCGTGGCCATGCAGGCGCTATTAGAATCACTGATGCTCTCTCCTGTTTGATTTTGGCAATCAATCGAGGAAGCAGCGGGAAGGATGGAAACACATAAGCCATCCCGAAGTTCCAAGGTGCTGTCAAAGCATCTATCAGAACCGCTCCCGGATCCCTGGATCTGGACCCGTAGTGAGGAAGTTTGGCGTTCTGGCGAGACGCCATGAGATCTATCTCTGGTTTGCCCCAACGTCGAAGTATTTGGGCAAAGACCTCCGGATGAAGTTCCCACTCTCCCGGATGAAAAGTCTGGCGACTCAAGAAATCCGCCTCCCAGTTCTCCACTCCCGGGATGTGGATTGCTGACAGGTGGCAAGAGTGAGACTCTGCCCAGCGAATTATCTTTGATACTTCCATCATTGCTAGGGAGCTTCTTGTCCCTCCCTGATGGTTGATGTAAGCTACAGTCGTGATATTGTCCGACTGAAACCTGATGAACCCCCGAGTTGTTAATTGGGGCCAAGCCAGAAGGGCATTGAGAACTGCTCTCAATTCCAGAATGTTTATTGGAAGGAGACTCTCCTCCTGATTCCATAATCCCTGAGCCTTCAGAGAATTCCAGACAGCGCCCCAACCTAGTAGGCTGGCGTCTGTTGTTACAATTGTCCAGTCTGGCCTGCTGAATGGCATCCCCCTGGACAGGTGTGGCCGATAAAGCCACCATAGAAGAGAATTTCTGGTCTCTTGATTCAGATTCAGAGTAGGGGACAAATCTGAGTAATCCCCATTCCACTGACTTAGCATGCACAATTGCAGCGGTCTGAGGTGTAGGCGTGCAAAAGGTACTATGTCCATTGCCGCTACCATTAAGCCGATCACCTCCATGCATTGAGCTACTGACGGGTGTTGAATGGAATGAAGGACACGGCATGCATCTTGAAGCTTTGTTAACCTGTCTTCTGTCAGGTAAATCTTCATTTCTACAGAATCTATAAGAGTCCCCAAGAATGGAACCCTTGTGAGAGGAAAAAGAGAACTCTTCTTTTCGTTCACTTTCCATCCATGCGACCTTAGAAATGCCAGAACTAACTCTGTATGAGACTTGGCAGTTTGAAAGCTTGAAGCTTGTATTAGAATGTCGTCTAGGTACGGAGCTACCGAAATCCCTCGCGGTCTTAGTACCGCCAGAAGGGCACCCAGAACCTTTGTGAAGATTCTTGGGGCCGTAGCCAATCCGAATGGAAGAGCTACAAACTGGTAGTGCCTGTCTAGGAAGGCAAACCGTAGGTACCGGTGATGATCTTTGTGAATCGGTATGTGAAGGTAAGCATCTTTTAAATCCACTGTGGTCATGTACTGACCCTTTTGGATCATGGGTAAGATTGTCCGAATAGTTTCCATTTTGAACGATGGAACTCTTAGGAATTTGTTTAGAATCTTTAAATCTAAGATTGGCCTGAAAGTTCCCTCTTTTTTGGGAACCACAAACAGGTTTGAGTAGAACCCTTGTCCTTGTTCCGACCGCGGAACCGGATGGATCACTCCCATTAATAACAGATCTTGTACACAGCGTAGAAACGCTTCTTTCTTTATCTGGTTTGTTGACAACCTTGACAGATGAAATCTCCCTCTTGGGGGAGATAATTTGAAGTCTAGAAGGTATCCCTGAGATATGATCTCTAGCGCCCAGGGATCCTGAACATCTCTTGCCCAGGCCTGGGCGAAGAGAGAAAGTCTGCCCCCCACTAGATCCGGTCCCGGATCGGGGGCTCTCGGTTCATGCTGTCTTTGGGGCAGCAGCAGGTTTCCTGGCCTGTTTGCCCTTGTTCCAGGACTGGTTAGGCTTCCAGCCTTGCCTGTAACGAGCAACAGCTCCTTCCTGTTTTGGTGCAGTGGAGGTTGATGCTGCTCCTGTTTTGAAATTCCGAAAGGGACGAAAATTAGACTGTCTAGCCTTAGCTTTGGCTTTGTCTTGAGGTAGGGCGTGGCCCTTACCTCCTGTAATGTCAGCGATAATTTCTTTCAAACCGGGCCCAAATAAAGACTGCCCCTTGAAAGGTATATTAAGTAATTTGGACTTAGAAGTAACATCAGCTGACCAGGATTTTAGCCACAGCGCCCTACGTGCCTGTATGGCGAATCCTGAGTTCTTAGCCGTAAGTTTGGTTAAATGTACTACGGCCTCCGAAATGAATGAATTAGCTAGTTTAAGGACTCTAAGCCTGTCCATAATGTCGTCTAGCGTAGATGAACTAAGGTTCTCTTCCAGAGACTCAATCCAAAATGCTGCCGCAGCCGTAATCGGCGCGATACATGCAAGGGGTTGCAATATAAAACCTTGTTGAACAAACATTTTCTTAAGGTAACCCTCTAATTTTTTATCCATTGGATCTGAAAAAGCACAGCTATCCTCCACCGGGATAGTGGTACGCTTAGCTAAAGTAGAAACTGCTCCCTCCACCTTAGGGACCGTTTGCCATAAGTCCCGAGTGGTGGCGTCTATTGGAAACATCTTTCTAAATATTGGAGGGGGTGAGAACGGCACACCGGGTCTATCCCACTCCTTAGTAACAATTTCAGTTAATCTCTTAGGTATAGGAAAAACGTCAGTACTCGCCGGTACCGCAAAGTATTTATCCAACCTACACAGTTTCTCTGGTATTGCAACGGTGTTACAATCATTGAGAGCTGCTAAGACCTCCCCTAGTAATACACGGAGGTTCTCCAATTTAAATTTAAAATTTGAAATATCTGAATCCAATCTGTTTGGATCAGAACCGTCACCCACAGAATGAAGCTCTCCGTCCTCATGCTCTGCAAGCTGTGACGCAGTATCAGACATGGCCCTAGTATTGTCAGCGCACTCTGTTCTCACCCCAGAGTGATCACGCTTGCCTCTTAGTTCTGGTAATTTAGACAAAACTTCAGTCATAACAGTAGCCATATCATGTAATGTTATCTGTAATGGCCGCCCAGATGTACTAGGCGCCATAATATCACGCACCTCCCGGGCGGGAGATGCAGGTACTGCCGCGTGAGGCGAGTTAGTCGGCATAACTCTCCCCTCGCAGTTTGGTGAAATTTGTTCACATTGTACAGATTGACTTTTATTTAAAGTAGCATCAATACAGTTAGTACATAAATTTCTATTGGGCTCCACCTTGGCATTGGAACAAATGACACAGATATCTTCCTCTGAGTCAGACATGTTTAACACACTAGCAATAACTTGCAACCTGGTTATAATCTTTTTTAGCAAAAACGTACTGTGCCTCAAGGAGGTACTAAACGATTAAATGACAGTTGAGATAATGAACTGAAAAACAGTTATAGCATCAAACTTTAAAACAACACAACTTTTAGCAAAGGTTTGTTCCCATTAGTAAAATAACAATAATTAAATTTGACATAAAAATTACAGAGCAACGTTTTTATTCACAGTCAATATAAAATTCTCACAGCTCTGCTGAGAGAATATACCTCCCTCCAAAGAAGTTTGAAGACCCCTGAGATCTGTCAGAGATGAACCGGATCATGCAGGAAATATAAGAGTAGCTGACTGGAAATTTTTGATGCGTAGCAAAGAGCGCCAAAAACGGCCCCTCCCTCTCATACACAGCAGTGAAGAGAAACGAAACTGTCACAATTAAAAGCAAACAACTGCCAAGTGGAAAATAATGCCCAAATATTTATTCACTCAGTACCTCAGCAATGTAAACGATTCTACATTCCAGCAAAAACGTTTAACATGATAAATACTTATTAAAAGGATTAGTGACCTTTAACAGAGTAGTTCCGGTGAAATACCATCCCCAGAATACTGAAGTGTATACATACATGTCATTATAACGGTATGGCAGGATTTTCTCATCAATTCCATTCAGAAAATAAAAACTGCTACATACCTCAATGCAGATTCATCTGCCCGCTGTCCCCTGATCTGAAGCTTTTACCTCCCTCAGATGGCCGAGAACAGCAATATGATCTTAACTACTCCGGTTAAAATCATAGTAAAAAACTCTGGTAGATTCTTCTTCAAACTCTGCCAGAGAAGTAATAACACGCTCCGGTGCTATTGTAAAATAACAAACTTTTGATTGAAGTCATAAAAACTAAGTATAATCACCATAGTCCTCTCACACATCCTATCTAGTCGTTGGGTGCAAGAGAATGACTGGGACCGACGTAGAGGGGAGGAGCTATATGCAGCTCTGCTGGGTGAATCCTCTTGCATTTCCTGTTGGGGAGGAGTTATATCCCAGAAGTAATGATGACCCGTGGACTGATCACACATAACAGAAGAAAAAAAAAAAAACTAAAAGAGGGCACAACGAGTACTAAATAAAAACACAGAGCAAAAACCAGAGAAACCGGGTCCGGCTAACAGAGACCCAACCAGTCTCAAAGAAACAAGGGGAGGCAACGCTCAGACCCCAGAAATACAGAAACACCGGGATAAGACAGAGTCTGAAACATAGAGGATCGTCCTCTAACACAGTGCAACCGCACTCTAGGAGCAACTGAAGACAAAAAGGTCCCCAAGTCGCAAAAAAGGTTTTTCAGAATACTGAAATATTCAGAACGAAACCTCGTGCAGCAGCTCAGATAGGTCTGACGAACACCACCTGAAGCAAAAACACTGCATGCTGCAGTCATCTAAAAATGACTATAAAACTTAAATACTTGCATGGCAAGTAGAAGCAGCTGAAGATAGGATCCTTCAGATTGCCAAGTATCCACTAACCAGCGGATACCGTCGCAGGCCAAGAGCCTCCAGTCCTTCCAACAAATCTTGAATGTGGAGAAAGGAGAAACCTCAAAAAGGCTTACTGTACCTCGAATGCTCCAAAGACAAAATAGCAGAGCAACAAATCTCAGATCCTGCTCCAACCCTAGAGCAGCCCCAGAGACAGACATGTCTGATAGACAGAGGGACAGAAAGCCCGCCAAACACAGAGCTCGGGTGCCAACCCGATTCGCTCCTCCAAAATAGGCACTCCCAAGAAGAACCCCCTAAGACCTGGAACAGAGAAAAGTGCAATAGATCTGTAAGAAGACCTGTCACAACTCTTAGTCTCTATGTAGAGAGATCAATTTCCAACAGGTGGAACAGAGCAGTAGATGCTGCCCCTTACAGAAATAAGCCACCTGATCCAACCTCCTACATACAGGGCAGAACAAAGACCCTCCAGAGAGAGGAAAACCCCAACTCATAAAGGAAGATATGAACAGCGTACATGTCCACAAGACAGGAAGCCCTAGAATGATCAAAACACGGACCAAATGAAAAATGATCCAGACACCACTGTTGACCCAACAGAGAAAAAAACTCTCCATAGAGGAGCACACTCTATCCGAAGGACAAGTCAGGCCTTAAAGTTTATAACCAGTACCCGAAGGTGGATGTGAACTCTGGCCTACCTGCTTGCAAGCACAATGAGCTAGCCCCTATGTCGCAACATAGGGTCCCTGAAAAACACTGAGTCGCCCCGAACCAGTCCACCGGATCATAAGTCTCCAGACATCCAAGAAGGATCCAAGACAAGGACCCGGGACACAGAATCGTCCTAGAACGACACCCTCAGGGAACACAAGATAACCCGTCTGAAGCAATCAGACCTCACAGGGGATGAGAGCAGGTACATGACTCACTCGTAATTCCCAGCCCAAAGGGAAGAGAACACCCTTAGCCTGAGGTCAATACCCGCACAGCAAGGTACTAGGATGCGACAAAGTCACGCAATTTCTCTAGAGCCCAAAGGCCCCAAGGACAGCACTAAGGGAAATGAAAACGAGAACAGAGTCACCCGAAAGAGTAGAAAGGCTAGTCTCCATAATCCTTTCAGATTAACGTTCCAGAGGACCACACCCAAGGGAGAAGAATGCAAAGCATCCCGAACCCAGGCAGAAAAACATCCCCTAAGCAAAAAGTTTGGAAAAAGAGACAACACCTCCTATCGCCCCTGATATGGAGATGACAAACTCAAGAAGCAAAACAGAGCCTCACGGCCTTCACTTCCTAATTAAGCAGCCGAAGCCACCACAAAAACAGGACGAAGTCCAGAAAGTCTCGACCCAAAGGAAGAGAACCTCTAAAAAGGAAGAAATCCTAAATGGACACTTCCAAAGAGACCATAAAAGGCAAAACCGTAAGAACGGCGGTATAAAGGACCTAAATCCTCCAAGTCTCCAAGCCACAATGAGAAGGAACACTCTAGTTCCCGAAAAATTCGGAAACGACTGTGCATGTTGCATGGATCTCAACCGAGTCCCGGCCCACTAAATTGAAAGGCGGAGGAGGACTGAACCAATCCCCCATGCCCCTAAGCAAACACAGACCCTCAAGTCCTCTCAGGATGCTAGTTGAAGCTTGTAAAATAAAACAAGACAACGTCGCAAATTACATTGTGACTAGGCGCCCTCACCGGACATAAAAAAGGTGCCACATGACTGAACTAGGTCTCAAGGACAGAATGATTTGTAACCAGTCAGGACCAGCCTGAAACCAAGGGCCCCAGCACTGTCAAGGCTACATAGAATCTGCCCCGATGATAGAGGGATAAGAACAGTCAGACAGACTTTTGTAAACAGTGTGACCACAAATTCGCGAGTATCAATTCCAGAGAGGAAAGTTTCCAAAGGAAACATCACACCACAACATGAGCTTTAGACCAAATAAAAATCATCCTCACCGGATGAAAATAAAAAAAATATAAGGCAACCCATAGGTGATCACCCAGGAAGAACGGACAGACCAGCAGGACCAGCCCAACAGAGGTCCGAGACTTCCAAGCTCAGAACTGGAAAAGGATACACAAATAACAGACTATAAGAAGATTACTTCATCCCCTTATGTCTATGTATGCAAGCCAGTCGAAGAGTAAGACTGAGAATCCCCAGACCCATTAAGAGTGGGATCCTCCAGCAACGTCAAAAACGTGCCTTAGTAGGAAACAAAGGCGAGCCAGTCTATATTGAAAGGCGCAATATACCTCTGCTGGGACAAAAGGAAACACTGGCCCAGCAATGCACTACTGTGAGCTAGTTGCTGCACATATATGCCTCTTGTCATTGGCTCACCCTGTGTGTTCCGCTAGAACCCAGTAGTGCGTATATATACACACACTGATCATCACTTGCCACACTGGCCTCAAGGGAATTTTCTATACAGGAGTAGAGGAGCATTACAGAGATCCTATCTTCCCTGTTACGTGTCCCTCAGATTGGCCGATGATCACTGTAATAATGGTTAACACCTGCCACACAGTGGTGAATTTAAAGGACATGAGACTACATTCCCCCCCCCCGTAGGAACAAGACAAAGTAATGCACCTCCCACTAACTTTAATTGCTGGGGCAAAATAGTCACTGTATTGTCCTTAAAGGGACAGTACACTGTAAAATTGTTTTTATATTAATGTATTTTCAAAGACTTGTTATACCAGCTGCAGAGTGTAAATGTATAAGTAATTGCATTTTCAGGTTTATTTGTGTATATGAAGTAGCTGGTTTTGTTATTTAAACCACAGCCTATTACAATGGGTTGAGCATCAGGTAATATCAGATCTCATTATGTTATCACTTTGTGTACACACATTTGCTTCCTTATCTTATATTTGTCTGAAGAACTAAAGCTCACTACATAGAGAGAACAATGGAAAATTATCTTTTTATTACTTAGAGACACTGAACCCAAAAATGTTTCTTTCGCGATTTAGATAGAGCATGCAATTTTAAGCAACTTTCTAATTTACTCCTATTATCAATGTTTCTTCTTTCTCTTGCTATCTTTATATGAAAGGCATCTAAGCTTTTTTTCTTGGTCCAGAACTCTGGACAGCAGCTTTTGATTGGTGGATGAATTTATCCACCAATCAGCAAGGACAACCTAGGTTGTTCACCAAAAATGGGCCAGCATCTAAACTTACATTCTTGCATTTCAAATAAAGATACCAAGAGAATAAAGAACATTTGATAATAGGAGTAAATTAGAAAGTTGCTTAAAATGTCATGCTCTATCTGAATCACAAAAGAAAAAATTTGGGTACAGTGTCCCTTTAACTATCCTGCACCCCACGGGGAGTGTAATTTCTTCTGCTGACTGTTTACTTAGGCTATTCAATAGCTGACACTCCATTATCAAAACTTTCACAAGCTAAATCAGCTATTTCAAAGGACAAAATAGGGATAAAGGAGCTACTTGTAAACCATTTAATACACTCCAGCAGGTAAATTGGATCATCATTGGGAACAATTTAAATGGGAGAATTTTTGGGGGTGAACTGTCCCTTTAAGCTTACTAATTTGTATTAAAAATGTACAGGGGCATGGGGCCTTGAGCCTGCAAAAATGTTTCCCCCTCAAAGGAAACACAGGGACTAAAACGTAAGCATCAAACGTAACAAACTACCACCAAAAATGAGTCACCTGTAAAATGATTATATTTTTATTGGACTTGGCCTATTCATTTTACAGAAGAGTATTCAGACTTCAAAAGATTTTTTTATAAATAGCATTTAAAATTAGAGTCATCGCTGAGTCCTCTTGGAATTAATGTATCCTGCCTTTGTATATATTAGTCACCTTCCACACCTTGCAGGCAACTCCCATACATCCTGCTAAATCTGCAGTCATGTTTAAATATTTGTGGTCTAAGTCTCAGGGAATTGTTCCCTTTATATAGAAATCAACTTCCACATTCCTACTTTTCATTTTTTAAAAGTCCGTTAATCTCAAAAAGTTAAAAAAAAAAATTCTTCACTACAAAATATTGTAAAATAAAACTAATGGTCCAGAGGCAAATGATTTTTTGTGTGACTGCACTTTGGCACTTTAGTCTGGGCCATCACAGCAGCGGACATTTAGTTTTGAATATACAAATCAACAGTTACAAATATTGGTTATAACAAAGTTTAAAAGGGACGCTAAACCCACATTTTTTTTCTTTTAGGATTCAGAGAGCAGTAACTTTCTAATTTACTCCTATTATCATTGTGTCTTCATCCTCTTGCTATCTTTATTTGAAAAGGCAGGAATGAAAGCTTAGGAGCCGGACCATTTTTGGTTCAGCACCATGGATAGCGCTTGCCAATTGTTGGCTACATTTACTTGGTAATAATGTGTCCTTAACCCCTTAATGACCGGACCATTTTTCAATTTTCTTACCCTTAATGACAATGGCTATTTTTACATTTCTGCGGTGTTTGTGTTTAGCTGTAATTTCCCTCTTACTCATTTACAGTACCCACACATATTATATACCGTTTTTCTCGCCATTAAATGGACTTTCTAAGGATACCATTATTTTCATCATATCTTATAATTTCCTATAAAAAAAATATAAAATATGAGGAAAAAATTGAAAAAAAAACACACTTTTTCTAACTTTGACCCCCAAAATCTGTTACACATCTACAATCACCAAAAAACACCTATGCTAAATAGTTTCTAAATTTTGTCCTGAGTTTAGAAATACCCAATGTTTACATGTTCTTTACTTTTTTTGCAAGTTATAGGGCCATAAATACAAGTAGCACTTTGCTATTTCCAAACAACTTTTTTTCAAAATTAGCGCTAGTTACATTGGAACCCTGATATCTGTCAGGAATACCTGAATATCCCTTGACATGTATATATTTTTTTTTTAGAAGACAACCCAAAGTATTGATCTAGGCCCATTTTGGTATATTTCATGCCACCATTTCACCGCCAAATGTCATCAAATAAAAAAAAAAGTTCACTTTTTCACAAATTTTGTCACAAACTTTAGGTTTCCCACTGAAATTATTTACAAACAGCTTCTGCAATTAAGGCACAAATGGTTGTAAATGCTTCTTTGGGATCCCCTTTGTTCAGAAATAGCAGACTTATATGGCTTTGGCATTGCTTTTTGGTAATTAGAAGGCCACTAAATGCTGCTGCGCACCACACGTAAATTATGCCCAGCAGTGAAGGGGTTAATTAGGTAGGTTGTAGGGAGCTTGCAGGGTTAATTTTAGCTTTAGGGTAGAGATCAGCCTCCCACCTGACACATCCCACCCCCTGATCCCTCCCAAACAGTTCTCTTCCCTCCCCCACAATTGTCCCCGCCATCTTAAGTACTGGCAGAAAGTCTGCCAGTACTAAATAAAAGGAGTTTTTCTTTTTTTTAATAAAAAAAAATAAAATGTTTTAGCTGTGATGGACCCCTGCCTTAGCCCCAACCTCCATGATCCCCCCCCCAGCTCTCTAACCCTCTCCCCTACCTAATTGCCGCCATCTTGGGTACTGGCAGCTGTCTGCCAGTACCCAATTTGCCCCAAAAACAAGTGTTTTTTTTATCTTTTTTGCAATTTTTTAATGTTTTCTGTAGTGTAGCAGCCCCCCACAATACCCCAACCCCCTCCCAGATCCTTATATATTTATTTTTTTTAATTCTTTTTTCCCCCCTCTTCCCTGCTCATTGGTGTCAGTGGCCAGCTAATCGCGCGCGCACGCCCCCGCACACTCCCGGCACCCGGCGTGCACATTGCACTTACAGGAACCGGATGCCGGGTAGCGATGGGCCGCCCACCCACCTCCCTGTTATGCTCCCACCCACCAACGAACCGGCACCATCGCTACCGGTGCAGAGAGGGCCACAGAGTGGCTCTCTCTGCATCAGAGTCTTCTGAAAAGGTATTGCAGGATGCCTCCATATGGAGGCATCACTGCAATACCCTGAGAGCTGCTGGAAGCGATTGCGATCGCTTCCAGCACTCTCTTAGACAACTGACGTACCAGGTACGTCTATTGTCATTAACTGGTTGTTAATGCATGACGTACCTGGTACGTCAGTTGTCATTAAGGGGTTAAACTATAATGTGCAGCTGCATTTTTAAAAAAAAAAAAATTTTTAATATCTCTTGAATTTAAATATTTAACAAAAGAAAATTAAAGTATACAATCGTCTGCATATTCTCCAACACAGTTACAGTCTTTACTCAAAAAAAGCAACCTATTTTTCCTTTGTGCAGCTGCATTTTTAATACATTAGTTGTTTAAATATTGAAGAAATAAGTGTAACACTTTAGTCACCATACAGTAATTAACGTTGCCATGCTGTAAAGATCAAAATGTTGAGGCCAAGATACAACAGATTTAACAACTCACAAGAGTGTATAGGCAACAGGTGTGTAGTCTGCACTTCCAATGCTCACAGGAAATGGAAATTAGACACATTTCAGAGAAAGGGACTATACAAAATTAAACATTTTATATTGTTATTATTATTATTAGTAGTAGTTATTTCATTTGTAGAGTGCCAACAAATTCTGCAGCGCTAATTATTAATGTCCCTTTAACGAAAAAAAGTAAGAAGGCTGGCTCAGTAGTAGGACAACATGACACATATAGGCGATATTTTGGTGCAGGTTTATAACTCTTTCATTAAAATGTCTGAAGAGTCTCTCCCACAGGGGTGGGTTGGGACGTACCCTGCAATTCTGCAGTCTAACTCACATCACAATGCAGATCTGAAAAGAATTTTATCTCCATGCCACAAGCCCTGGGCTCTTGCACACAGCCACATGCTGAAAGCATACTGAACTTCTGACCTGGCCGTTACTAGCCTTGCCAGGAGGCTTCCCACAAAACATCTTTCTTTCATGCCAACAATGGATTCCATAACAATATCAAGCATGCAAGCTATTACAGAGTCAGGGATCCAAGAATTCTAGATTTTGAATATGGTGACATTTCTTTTTACCTTATGAAATAGTTTTTTTTATTGAAGATAAAACACTAACACGGAAGACAATACTTCAAATTTATTAGCATATTTTCAAGCTGGTCAGTTTAAGCATCAGGACTGGCCAAGGCCTGAGAAATTTGTGCAAAACCAAATTGTCAGAGCAAGAGAGGAGGAGTCTGAGGTTTTTTGATAGTCACGTGGATGTCTACTTGAACCTATCCTCTAAATGTTACCAGGGCTTTATTTGCTTTGATGTTTTCAAGAAAATGTGTATTCTGCCGACAAAAAAAAAAATAAAAATCTTGAAGATTAATCTAGGATTTAAAAGTTAAAAATCGATAAACTGCTCTATTTCATCAGCCGAGTTTTTTTTTTTTTTTTTTAAATCAATAGTGCTCGGCGCTATTTTTTTTTTTTTTTTTTTTTTTTTTTTTTAAGCATGCAACATTCAGAAAGGTGTTAGCAGCAGGGAACAATACAGTTTTGCAATACTACATTTTAAACATCTACAGCAATGTTTCCCAACCGCGGTTCTCAAGTACCCCCCAACAGTCCTGGTTTAGCTATAAAACATATTTTCATTTTGAAGCTAAGAGAACCTTTTTGGTCTAGGAGAATGAGTCTCAGTAGCTAATACAGGTACATATACCTAAGCACAGAATTGCAAAATAAAAATAAAAAAACTTTTTTTTTTTTTTTTTTTTTTTATAAAAAATGTAATTACCAAAACTACTATTTTTACCCTGCCTGTAAATCACAATCTTCTCTACCTGTGTCTGTTTGTTTTTTTGTGTTCTAAAATGCAAATAACATAATTTATGTAAGAACTTACCTGATAAATTCATTTCTTTCATATTAACAAGAGTCCATGAGCTAGTGACGTATGGGATATACATTCCTACCAGGAGGGGCAAAGTTTCCCAAACCTTAAAATGCCTATAAATACACCCCTCACCACACCCACAAATCAGTTTAACGAATAGCCAAGAAGTGGGGTGATAAGAAAAAGTGCGAAGCATATAAAATAAGGAATTGGAATAATTGTGCTTTATACAAAAAAATCATAACCACCACAAAAAAGGGTGGGCCTCATGGACTCTTGTTAATATGAAAGAAATGAATTTATCAGGTAAGTTCTTACATAAATTATGTTTTCTTTCATGTAATTAACAAGAGTCCATGAGCTAGTGACGTATGGGATAATGACTACCCAAGATGTGGATCTTTCCACACAAGAGTCACTAGAGAGGGAGGGATAAAATAAAGACAGCCAATTCCTGCTGAAAATAATCCACACCCAAAATAAAGTTTAACGAAAAAACATAAGCAGAAGATTCAAACTGAAACCGCTGCCTGAAGAACTTTTCTACCAAAAACTGCTTCAGAAGAAGAAAATACATCAAAATGGTAGAATTTAGTAAAAGTATGCAAAGAAGACCAAGTTGCTGCTTTGCAGATCTGGTCAACCGAAGCTTCATTCCTAAACGCCCAGGAAGTAGATACTGACCTAGTAGAATGAGCTGTAATTCTTTGAGGCGGAGTTTTACCCGACTCAACATAGGCAAGATGAATTAAAGATTTCAACCAAGATGCCAAAGAAATGGCAGAAGCTTTCTGGCCTTTCCTAGAACCGGAAAAGATAACAAATAGACTAGAAGTCTTACGGAAAGATTTCGTAGCTTCAACATAATATTTCAAAGCTCTAACAACATCCAAAGAATGCAATGATTTCTCCTTAGAATTCTTAGGATTAGGACATAATGAAGGAACCACAATTTCTCTACTAATGTTGTTGGAATTCACAACTTTAGGTAAAAATTCAAAAGAAGTTCGCAACACCGCCTTATCCTGATGAAAAATCAGAAAAGGAGACTCACATGAAAGAGCAGATAATTCAGAAACTCTTCTAGCAGAAGAGATAGCCAAAAGGAACAAAACTTTCCAAGAAAGTAATTTAATGTCCAATGAATGCATAGGTTCAAACGGAGGAGCTTGAAGAGCTCCCAGAACCAAATTCAAACTCCAAGGAGGAGAAATTGACTTAATGACAGGTTTTATACGAACCAAAGCTTGTACAAAACAATGAATATCAGGAAGAATAGCAATCTTTCTGTGAAAAAGAACAGAAAGAGCAGAGATCTGTCCTTTCAAAGAACTTGCGGACAAACCCTTATCCAAACCATCCTGAAGAAATTGTAAAATTCTCGGTATTCTAAAAGAATGCCAAGAAAAATGATGAGAAAGACACCAAGAAATATAAGTCTTCCAGACTCTATAATATATCTCTCGAGATACAGATTTACGAGCCTGTAACATAGTATTAATCACGGAGTCAGAGAAACCTCTATGACCAAGAATCAAGCGTTCAATCTCCATACCTTTAAATTTAAGGATTTCAGATCCGGATGGAAAAAAGGACCTTGTGACAGAAGGTCTGGTCTTAACGGAAGAGTCCATGGCTGGCAAGATGCCATCCGGACAAGATCCGCATACCAAAACCTGTGAGGCCATGCCGGAGCTATTAGCAGAACAAACGAGCATTCCCTCAGAATCTTGGAGATTACTCTTGGAAGAAGAACTAGAGGCGGAAAGATATAGGCAGGATGATACTTCCAAGGAAGTGATAATGCATCCACTGCCTCCGCCTGAGGATCCCGGGATCTGGACAGATACCTGGGAAGTTTCTTGTTTAGATGAGAGGCCATCAGATCTATCTCTGGGAGCCCCCACAATTGAACAATCTGAAGAAATACCTCTGGGTGAAGAGACCATTCGCCCGGATGCAACGTTTGGCGACTGAGATAATCCGCTTCCCAATTGTCTACACCTGGGATATGAACCGCAGAGATTAGACAGGAGCTGGATTCCGCCCAAACCAAAATACGAGATACTTCTTTCATAGCCAGAGGACTGTGAGTCCCTCCTTGATGATTGATGTATGCCACAGTTGTGACATTGTCTGTCTGAAAACAAATGAACGATTCTCTCTTCAGAAGAGGCCAAAACTGAAGAGCTCTGAAAATTGCACGGAGTTCCAAAATATTGATCGGTAATCTCACCTCCTGAGATTCCCAAACTCCTTGTGCCGTCAGAGATCCCCACACAGCTCCCCAACCTGTGAGACTTGCATCTGTTGAAATTACAGTCCAGGTCGGAAGAACAAAAGAAGCCCCCTGAATTAAACGATGGTGATCTGTCCACCACGTTAGAGAGTGTCGAACAATCGGTTTTAAAGATATTAATTGAGATATCTTCGTGTAATCCCTGCACCATTGGTTCAGCATACAGAGCTGAAGAGGTTGCATGTGAAAACGAGCAAAGGGGATCGCGTCCGATGCAGCAGTCATAAGACCTAGAATTTCCATGCATAAGGCTACCGAAGGGAATGATTGTGACTGAAGGTTTCGACAAGCTGTAATCAATTTTAGACGTCTCTTGTCTGTTAAAGACAGAGTCATGGACACTGAATCTATCTGGAAACCCAGAAAGGTTACCCTTGTTTGAGGAATCAAAGAACTTTTTAGTAAATTGATCCTCCAACCATGATCTTGAAGAAACAACACAAGTCGATTCGTATGAGACTCTGCTAAATGTAAAGACGGAGCAAGTACCAAGATATCGTCCAAATAAGGAAATACCACAATACCCTGTTCTCCGATTACAGACAGAAGGGCACCGAGAATCTTTGTGAAAATTCTTGGAGCTGTAGCAAGGCCAAACGGTAGAGCCACAAATTGGTAATGCTTGTCTAGAAAAGAGAATCTCAGGAACTGATAATGATCTGGATGAATCGGAATATGCAGATATGCATCCTGTAAATCTATTGTGGACATATAATTCCCTTGCTGAACAAAAGGCAATATAGTCCTTACAGTTACCATCTTGAACGTTGGTATCCTTACATAGCGATTCAATAATTTTAGATCCAGAACTGGTCTGAAGGAATTCTCCTTCTTTGGTACAATGAAGAGATTTGAATAAAACCCCATCCCCTGTTCCGGAACTGGAACTGGCATAATTACTCCAGCCAACTCTAGATCTGAAACACAATTCAGAAATGCTTGAGCTTTCACTGGATTTACTGGGACATGGGAAAGAAAAAATCTCTTTGCAGGAGGTCTCATCTTGAAACCAATTCTGTACCCTTCTGAAACAATGTTCTGAATCCAAAGATTGTGAACAGAATTGATCCAAATTTCTTTGAAAAAACGTAACCTGCCCCCTACCAGCGGAACTGGAATGAGGGCCGTACCTTCATGTGAACTTAGAAGCAGGCTTTGCCTTTCTAGCAGGCTTGGATTTATTCCAGACTGGAGATGGTTTCCAAACTGAAACTGCTCCTGAGGACGAAGGATCAGGCTTTTGTTCTTTGTTGAAACGAAAGGATCGAAAACGATTGTTAGCCCTGTTTTTACCTTTAGACTTTTTATCCTGTGGTAAAAAAGTTCCTTTCCCACCAGTAACAGTTGAAATAATAGAATCCAACTGAGAACCAAATAATTTGTTTCCCTGGAAAGAAATGGAAAGTAGAGTTGATTTAGAAGCCATATCAGCATTCCAAGTCTTAAGCCATAAAGCTCTTCTGGCTAAGATAGCCAGAGACATAAATCTAACATCAACTCTAATAATATCAAAAATGGCATCACAGATGAAATTATTAGCATGCTGGAGAAGAATAATAATATCATGAGAATCACGATTTGTTACTTGTTGCGCTAGAGTTTCCAACCAAAAAGTTGAAGCTGCAGCAACATCAGCCAATGATATAGCAGGTCTAAGAAGATTACCTGAACATAGATAAGCTTTTCTTAGAAAAGATTCAATTTTTCTATCTAAAGGATCCTTAAACGAGGTACCATCTGATGTAGGAATGGTAGTACGTTTAGCAAGGGTAGAAATAGCCCCATCAACTTTAGGGATTTTGTCCCAAAATTCTAACCTGTCAGGCGGAACAGGATATAATTGCTTAAAACGTTTAGAAGGAGTAAATGAATTACCCAATCTATCCCATTCCTTAGCAATTACTGCAGAAATAGCATTAGGAACAGGAAAGACTTCTGGAATAACCGCAGGAGCTTTAAAAACCTTATCTAAACGTATAGAATTAGTATCAAGAGGACTAGAATCCTCTATTTCTAAAGCAATTAGTACTTCTTTAAGTAAAGAGCGAATAAATTCCATCTTAAATAAATATGAAGATTTATCAGCATCAATCTCTGAGACAGAATCCTCTGAACCAGAAGAGTCCAAAGAATCAGAATGATGGTGTTCATTTAAAAATTCATCTGTAGAAAGAGAAGATTTAAAAGACTTTTTACGTTTACTAGAAGGAGAAATAACAGACAAAGCCTTCTTTATGGATTCAGAAACAAAATCTCTTATGTTATCAGGAACATTCTGCACCTTAGATGTTGAGGGAACTGCAACAGGCAATGGTACATCACTAAAGGAAATATTATCTGCATTAACAAGTTTGTCATGACATTTAATACAAACAACAGCTGGAGGAATAGCTACCAAAAGTTTACAGCAGATACACTTAGCTTTGGTAGATCCAGCAGGCAGAGGTTTTCCTGTAGTATCTTCTGGCTCAGATGCAACGTGAGACATCTTGCAATATGTAAGAGAAAAAACAACATATAAAGCAAAATAGATCAAATTCCTTATAAGACAGTTTCAGGAATGGGAAAAAAATGCCAAACATCAAGCTTCTAGCAACCAGAAGCAAATGAAAAATGAGACTGAAATAATGTGGAGACAAAAGCGACGCCCATATTTTTTTGGCGCCAAAAAAGACGCCCACATTATTTGGCGCCTAAATGCTTTTTGCGCCAAAAATGACGCAACATCCGGAACGCCGACATTTTTGGCGCAAAATAACGTCAAAAAATGACGCAACTTCCGGCGACACGTATGACGCCGGAAACGGAAATGAATTTTTGCGCCAAAAAAGTCCGCGCCAAAAATGACGCAATAAAATGAAGCATTTTCAGCCCCCGCGAGCCTAACAGCCCACAGGGAAAAAGTCAAATTTTTGAGGTAAGAAAAAATATGATAATTAAAGCATAATCCCAAATATGAAACTGACTGTCTGGAAATAAGGAAAGTTGAACATTCTGAGTCAAGGCAAATAAATGTTTGAATACATATATTTAGAACTTTATAAATAAAGTGCCCAACCATAGCTTAGAGTGTCACAGAAAATAAGACTTACTTACCCCAGGACACTCATCTACATGTTTGTAGAAAGCCAAACCAGTACTGAAACGAGAATCAGTAGAGGAAATGGTAAATATAAGAGTATATCGTCGATCTGAAAAGGGAGGTAAGAGATGAATCTCTACGACCGATAACAGAGAACCTTATGAAATAGACCCCGTAGAAGGAGATCACTGCATTCAATAGGCAATACTCTCTTCACATCCCTCTGACATTCACTGCACGCTGAGAGGAAAACCGGGCTCCAACCTGCTGCGGAGCGCATATCAACGTAGAATCTAGCACAAACTTACTTCACCACCTCCCTTGGAGGCAAAGTTTGTAAAACTGATTTGTGGGTGTGGTGAGGGGTGTATTTATAGGCATTTTAAGGTTTGGGAAACTTTGCCCCTCCTGGTAGGAATGTATATCCCATACGTCACTAGCTCATGGACTCTTGTTAATTACATGAAAGAAAGGTTATATTTGTTGTTTTAAATAAATATGAACTGATTAAAGTACTGTACTATCTAAGCTTAGGAGCTGGTCCATTTTTGGTTCAGCACCTGGGTAGCTCTTGCCGATTGGTGGTTAAATGTAAGCAAGCACTATCCAGGGTGCTGAACCAAAAATGGTCTGGCTACTAAGCTTAGATTCCGGCTTTTTCAAATAAAGATATCAAGAGAACGAAGAAAGTTTGATAATAGGAGTAAATTACAAAGTTGCTTAAAAATTGTATGCTCTATCTGAAACATGGAAGAACATTTTTTGGGTTTAACATCCCTTTAATTCCTTCCAAATATAGTTAAAGGGACAGTCTACTCCAAAATTATCATTGTTTAAAGAGATAGATAATGCCTTTATTACCCATTCCCCAGCTTTGCATAACCAACAGTTATATTAATATACTTTATAACCTTTAAACATCTACATTTCTCCCTTCAGGCCACCTTTATATCTGGGCATTTTTACGGCTTTTCATAGCCAGACACTGCTTGTTCATGTGTGCCACATAGATGACATTGTGTTCACTCCCCTGGAGTTATTCATGAGTCTTCATGCAAGTTTGTAAATAGAACCGAGATAAGGGGGCAGTCTGCAGAGGCTTAGATACAAGGTAATCAGAGGTAAAATTAGATTTATATAACCGTGTTGGTTATGCAAAACTGGGTAATGGGTAATAAAGGGATTATCTATCTTTTTAAATTTACAATTTTGGAGTAGACTGTCCCTTTACAACACCTTGTAATTACAAGGCATTTCTGATTTTCTACAGACCACCACATCAGTCTAAACATTTTTAAAACAAAGGCCCCTTTGGTTACTCCCCGCCCATAAACAGACTTCACCCAACACTTGCTTTATATGAAGAAGCCAAAGTGGGCTTGAGTCTGCAGACAAGGCTTGCCATAGTCATTATGTTAGTATCAAGTGCATTGTTCAGCAGTCATCTGCTAAATCCAATTAGGGAAAGATAACCTTAAAAACGTCTGCAGTGTGCATTTCCAGTTCTGAGAATTAGAAGATCCACAATATTCAATGGAAAAAAAAGGGGCAAAATAGACAACGAAGTTATACTGTAAAGTTGTTTTACTACATATAACTAAATATTTTATATAAAAATCTCAAGGTATTTATTGTACCTTTAAAGAGACATTCACATTCAATGACATGCTCAGTGCATTTTAGAATTTAGATTTAAAAGAGGGAAATTAAACTGCTGGGAACAATTACAATAGTCCAGTCACTGCTCATCACGCTATTGTTTTTCCTTGAGTGTATCTACAGCTCTCTTCAGAGCCATTCCCCTATCTTAACCTTTTGCCTGTGCCAGTTAAGCTTCACACGTTCATACAGGGCTGTCATCTATGAGTTAGGGCATTGCTCTGAAACTTTCTTTTTAAACATTTTATGCTAAAACAGTGTTAAAATACGTTTGGTATGTATGTGGGATTGAAGGACCACTCTATGCAGTAGGATTGCATAATTAACACGTGCATAATAAAAAGACAATGATTTAACACTTACTCATTTTCCAGCCCCTTGTATCATGTGACAGATATCAGCCAATCACAGACTAATATACGTATACCCTGTGAGCTTGTGCACATGCTCAGTAGGATGTTTTCCCCCAGATAATGTGAATATAAAAAGACTGTGCAAAGTTTGATAATGGAAGTAATTTGGAAATTGTCTGAAAACTGCAGGCTCTGATTCAAACGTTTATTTTGACTGGAGTGTCCATTTAAACCTTATATGTAAATATATTTTATTCGAATCTGCTAGTTGCTCATTTTGTCAAGACGTTAAAAATTATAGGACAATGTAGCCACTGCAAAAATGTAATGTTCCCCCCTCTATTGTGCAAGCTAAACCAACGTGCACAGTACAGAGTCAAAACACCAGCAGCATCAGTGACACTGCCAGGAGAAAAGAGCGCATGTATTAACCCTGCTATTGTAATTGAATCTAGCATTATGTCCTTTTATTTGAATCATTTTTTCAATAGTCTCATTGAAATAAACAGTAAAACATATCACTTATTATGCACAAGATCTGCAGAGCATACCACTGTAGCACGTGTGCACTAGCACAACAACTGCTCGTGCACCAAGAGCCAGAGGTGAAAACGTACAACAGATGCGAGTACATGCAACTAGTGGTCAATTGTTTCTAATTACAGGTAGAAAACCCCTTTTATACAAACTACTTTGGACTGGAAAGGGTTTGGATTTCGGAATATGTGAACCTGTAAAATGGGACAATAATATCTTATGTCATTTAGGAAATATTTAGAGGTCATAATAAAAGCTTATACATGTAACCTAAAGGTCCTTATTTTTAATAATTTTGTATATTATATTGTACCATCAAAAATATAGTACAGTGCTGTAAGTAGAAAGATAATGTGCTTTAAATATAGAATATTTTATGCATTTCAAAACCCTTACAACAGCTACCAGAACTGCAATGCATATATTGCCCTGCAAATCATTTTACCAAATGAGTTATTTCACCAACTTGCTCCTTGTCTACAGATACATTATCCTTACATCAGCCAATTTGCTTTAGGTGAAAAGAGCTCCGAGCATGTGCACTGCAGCCTAATCGTTTAGAAGCGCAACTTCCAGTCTGTTTTGCACGCTCTGCTTACTAGCCAGAGTCAGTTGGGAGGTACCCAGGTGCAGGATTCTGTATCCTCACCGCAGCACAGCAGCTGTAGGGCTGATTATAGGGGTGAGGTGGGACCTATAAAGCAGCCCAGACCCTTGCAATCCTCTCATCAGCAGTCCTGTCACACGGGCCCTGGAGAAGCAGAGCTAAGTGAGAACGAACAAACAACCCTTCATTACAGCTCGTAGCAACATTAACTCCTTAGCAGCAGGCTCTGTACTGCATCTCAGGCTCCTACAGGAAACACAAGGGTTAATTGGGTAGACTTTTTATATATATTTTCCCTAGTGCTCGGATCTCAGGAGCAAGTAACTTTCATAGGAAGCCTCCAGAGAGAGTAAATCTTCTGGTTAGGATAAAGATAACCAGTCTGTATATACAGATATAGTATTCTATCTATTCAACTATAACTATAGCAGTGAATTCTGAATATGACCACTATTCTGACAATTCCTTAAAGGGATATGAAACCCACATATTTATTTCATAATTCAGATAGAGCATACCATTTTAAACATATTTCCCATTTACTTCTATTACCTAACTTCTTTTGTTCACTTGCTATCCTTTGTTGAAAAGCACAGCTAGGTAGGCTCAGGAGGAGCTGCCGATTGGTGGCAGCCTATATATATGCC
The DNA here is from genome assembly GCF_027579735.1 of Bombina bombina. Taxonomy (NCBI): domain Eukaryota; kingdom Metazoa; phylum Chordata; class Amphibia; order Anura; family Bombinatoridae; genus Bombina; species Bombina bombina. Next base: position 1,057,886,397 of record NC_069504.1, on the reverse strand, counting down.
TCATGTTATTGGCTCACCTAATGCGTTCAGCTAGCTCCCAGTAGTGCATTGCTGTTTCTACAACAAAGGATACCAAGAAAATCAAACAAACTAGATAATAGAAATACATTGGAAAGTTGTTTACCTACTTTATCAGTGCCTTTAACTTTCCTATCCAAGCTTATTGCTATTCATTAGCTTGTATATGGTATTGCTGTTAAAACCTGCAAAGGGTTTAAACACAGGAGGATGTTCCGCTAGGGACCTGTGGTCCACTGCTTGTTCCGAGCTGAACCCGCCTCTGATCCAACGGATTAGAGAATGGAATTTAACTATAATGCCCCTTAAAATTTAAGTTTAGGCTAACTCAAAAGAATTTGTTTTGTACTCCTAACCCTCATTGCTTTACTTGTGGAGAATAACATCCCTACAAGTGTAACAAGAAAACTCAGGTTTATCCTTATAGGAAAAATAGTGACCCCCAAGTAAACAAAAGTTAAATTTTAAAAATGCACTATTGTAGGATGAAACAATAAAACGCACCTTTTACTGCCATCTAGATTAGCCAGGCCCTGTTACTATTACACACAGCATAAACACATACATATTATATGGCCAAAAGTATGTGGACACTCCTAGTAATTATTGAGTTCAGCAAACACTACAAACCGGTGCATAAAATCCAGCACAGCCATGAAGAGCTCAGGGACTTTAAACGCGGCACACATTCCGCCACAAGTCAGTTTGTAAAAATGTCTTACCTACTACATCTGCAAGGTCAACTAAATGATATTGTCAGGTGGAAGCGTCTAAAAACAACAACACAGCCCAGACCACACAAACTCACAGAATGAGGCGCCAAGTGCTGAAGTGTGCAGCCCGTACAAATCACCGTTTGCATCACTCACTAAAGAGCTCTAAACTGCTTCTAGAAGCAACATGAGAACAAGTACTGTGCTTCAGAATCTTCATGAAAGATTTCCATGACCGAGCAGCTGTACACAAGCCGCACACCAACATGCACCATGCCAAGCATCGGCTGGAGTGGTGCAAAGCAGTGTTCCTCAACCGTGGTCCTAAAGTACCCCTAACAGGCCAGGTTTTCATTATAGCTAAACTAGAGCACAGGTGAAGTAATCAGCTGATGGGTGAGAGCAGGTCAGTAACCATGGATACTGATCAGCTGATTATTTCACCTGTGCTCTAGTTCAGCCATAAAGAAAACCTGGACTTTTGGGGGTAGTTAAGGACCGCGGTTGAGAAACGCTGGTTTAAAGCACATGGCAACTGGACTCTGGAGAAGCTGTGCTGCTTTAGCACAGATGAGATTAACTGAATGAAAATGATTATTTTACATGGATTGGAGGCTCCGGATTTTGAGGATTGGAGCAGCACAAATTAAGATTATTTCTCTTGTTAAGTGTATCCAGTCCACGGATCATCCATTACTTATGGAATATATTCTCCTTCCCAACAGGAAGCTGCAAGAGTCCACCCACAGCAAAGCTGCTATATAGCTCCTCCCCTAACTGCCATATTCAGTCATTCTCTTGCAAGCCTCAACATAGATAGGAGGTCGTGAGAGTCTGTGGTGCTTTCTACTTAGTTTATTCTTCAATCAAAAGTTTGTTATTTTTAAATGGCACCGGAGTGTGCTGTTTATCTCAGGCAGTATTTGGAAGAAGAATCTGCCTGCGTTTTTCTATGATCTTAGCAGACGTAACTAAGATCCATTTGCTGTTCTCACACATTCTGAGGAGTGAGGTACTTCTGAGGGGGAATGGCGTGCAGGTTTTCCTGCAGATAAGGTATGTGCAGTAAAATATTTTTCTAGGAATGGAATTGACTAAGAAAATACTGCTGATACCGAAGTAATGTAAGTAAAGCCTTAAATGCAGCGATAGCGACTGGTATCAGGCTTATTAATAGAGATACATACTCTTATAAAAATGTGTTTTAAAACGTTTGCTGGCATGTTTAATCGTTTTTTAACGTACATTGGTGATAACACTGTAATGTTGGTATAGTCTTAAATGCAGTAAAAGCGACTGGTATCAGGCTTATTAATAGAGATACATACTCTTGTAAAAATGTGTTTTAAAACGTTTGCTGGCATGTTTAATCATTTTTTAACATATGTTTGGTGATAAAACTTATTGGGGCCTAAGTTTTTTCCACATGGCTGGCTTAAATTTTGCATAGAAACAGTTAACTGAAGCTTCCCACTGTTGGCTGTGGCAGTTTGTTGTGTCTGTTTTTAAAAAAGTCTATGTCGTTTTTTTGGGGGTTTTTTTTATCTGTTTTTTGCATTAAGGGGTTAATCATCCATTTGCAAGTGGGTGCAATGCTCTGTTACCTTATTACATGTACTGTAAAAATTTAGTTTGTTTTACTGCCTTTTTTTCACTGTTTTTCAAATTTTGACAAAATTTGTTTCTCTTAAAGGCACAGTAACGTTTTATATATTTGCTTGTTAACTTGATTTAAAGTGTTTTCCAAGCTTACTAGTCTCATTATTAGTCTGTTCTAACATGTCTGACATAGAGGAAGCTCTGTGTTCATTATGTTTTAAAGCCATGGTGGAACCCCATCTTAGAATGTGTACCAGATGTACTGATTTCATGTTAAACAATAAAGATCATTTTTTGTCTTTAAAAACATTATCACCAGAGGATTCTGTCGTGGGGGTAGTTATGCCGACTAACTCTCCCCACGTGTCAGACCTTTTGACTCCCGCTTTAGGGACTCACGCTCAAATGGCGCCAAGTACATCAAGGGCACCCATAGCGTTTCTTTTACCAGGGGATTCTGTCGAGGGGAAAGTTATGCCGACTAACTCTCCCCACGTGTCAGACCCTTCGACTCCCGCTTCAGGGACTCACGCTCAAATGGCGCCAAGTACATCAAGGGCGCCCATAGCGTTTATTTTACAAGACATGGCAAAGGTGGTGAATAATATTCTGGCAGCAGTATTAGTCAGACTACCTGAAATTAAAGGAAAGCAGTTAGCTCTGGGGGTAGATACAGAGCATACAGACGCTTTAAGAACCATGTATGATACTACCTCACAATATGCTTAGTCTGTGGGTGATTTTTTTTTGACTCAGGGAAGATAATTTAACCTGATTCTGATATTTCTACATTTAAAATTTATGCTTGAGAACCTCCACTTGTTGCTCAGGGAGGCTTTGGCTGCTCTGAATGAATGTGTACAATCGCAGGGCCAGAGAAAAAAAAAGTTTAATTTTCGTACCTTTTAAAAAAATTCAGGGCAGGTGTGGCATCCTCTTCCTCTAAGGCAAAACAAGAGGGAATTTTTGCTCAGTCCAAGGCGGTCTGGAGACAATCGGACCTGGAACAAAGATAAGCAGGCCAAGGAGCCTGCTGCTGCCTCTAAGGCAGCATGAAGGAACGGACCCCTATCCGGTAACGGATCCTATAGGGGGCAGACTTTCATTCTTTGCCCAGGCGTGGGCAAGAGATGCCCAGGATCCCTAGGCATTGGAATTTATATCCCAGAGATATCTTCTGGATTTCAAAGATTCCCCCCCCAAAAAAGGGGAGATTTCGCCTTTCACAATTATCTGCAAACCAGATAAAGAAGGAGGCATTCTTACATTGTGTACGAGATCCATCCAGTTCCAAGAGAGGAACAGGGACAGAGTTTTTACTCAAGTCTGTTTGTGGTTCCCAAGGAGAGGGAACCTTCAGACCTATTTTGGATCTAAAGATCTTAAACAAATTCCTCAGAATTCCGTCATTTAAGATGGAAACTATTCGTACCATCTTAACTATGATCCAGGAGAGTCAATAGAGGACTACAATGGATTTGAAGGATGCTTATCCTCACATTGTGATGCATAAAAATCACCATCGTTTTTCAGGTTTGCCTTTCTAGACAGGCATTACCAGTTTGTAGCTCTTTCCTTTGGGATATCTACAGCCCCAAGAATCTTTATGGAGGTTCTGGGGTCGCTTTGGCGGTCCTTAGACCGCGGGGCATAGAAGTGGCCCCTTATTTAGACGACATCCTGATACAGGCGTCAAACATCCAAATTGCCCAGTCTCATACGGACGTAGTACTGGCATTTCTGAGATCACATGGGTGGAAAGTGAACAAGGAAAGAGTTCTCTATCCCCAATCTCAAGGGTTTCCCTCCTAGGGACTCTGATAGATTCTGTAGAAATTAAAATTTACCTGACGGAGTCCAGGTTGTCAAAGTTTCTAAATTTCTGCCGTGTTTTTTTTCATCCCATCCGCGCCCTTCGGTGGCTCAGTACATGAATGAAATCGGCTTAATGGTAGCGGCAAGGGACATAGTACCGTTTGCACGTCTACATTTCAGACCGCTGCAACTATGCATGCTCAGTCAGAGGAACGGGGATTACACAGATTTGTCCCCCTGTTAAACCTGGACCAAGACCAAGATTCTCTTCTCTGGAGACTATGTCGGGTCCATCTGTCCAAGGGTATGACCTTCCGCAGGTCAGATGGGACAATTGTTACAATAGATGCCAGCCTTTTAGGTTGGGATGCAGTCTGGAACTCCCTGAAGGCTCAGGGATAGTGGACTTAGGAGGAGACCCTCCTTCTAATAAATATTCTGGAACTGGGAGTGATATTCCATGCTCTTCAGACTTGGCCTCAGTTAGCAACTCTGAGGTACATCATACTCAGTCGGACAATATACACGACTGTGGCTTACATCAGCCATCAAGGGGGAACAGAAGTTCCCTAGCGATGTTAGAAGTCTTACAATAATGCACTGGACAGAGACTCACTCTTGTCTATCAGCTATCCATATCCCAGGTGTTGAGAACTGGGAGGTGGATTTTCTAAGTCGTCAGACTTTTCTTCCGGGGGAGTGGGATTTCCTCCGGAGGTCAAGACCAAGCAGGAGAGGGCTTTGGTGTTTTTGACAGCGCCTGCGTAGCCACGCAGGACCTGGTATGCAGATCTGGTGGACATGTCATCCTTTCCATCACGGTCTCTGCTTCTGAGACAGGTCCCTCTACCTCAGGGTCCTTTCAACCATCTAAATAGAATCTGAGATGGACTGCCTGGAGACTGAACGCTTGATGTTATCAAAGCATGGCTTCTCCGAGTCAGTCATTGATACCTTAATACAGACATGAAAGCCTGTCTCTAGGAAAATTGAACATAGATATGGTGTAAATATCTGATTGTTATGAATCCAAGGGTTACTCATGGAGTAAAGTCTGGATTCCCAGGATATTATCTTTTCTCCAAGATGTTTTTGAGAAAAGGGTTGTCAGCTAATTCCTTAAAAGGGGACAGATTTTTACTCTGTCTATTTTTTTGCACAAGCGTCTGGCAGGTATTCTAGACGTTCAGGCATTTGGTCAGGCTTTGGTTAGATCCAAGCCTGTGTTTAAAACTGTTGCTCCGCCATGGAGCTTAAACCTGATTCTTAAGGTTCTTCAAGAAGTTCCGTTTGAACCTTTTTTGTTCCATAGATATCAATCTTTATCTTGGAAAGTTCCTTTTGGGTAGCTAATTCCTCGACTCGTAGAGTCTCCAAGTTATCTATGTTACAATGTGATTCTCCTTATCTGGTCCTTCGTATGGATAAGGTAGTCCTGCGTACCAACCTGGGTTTTTTCCTAAGGTGGTATCTAACAAGTACATCACTCAAGAGATAGTTGTTCCATGCTTGTATCCTAATCCTTCCTCAAAGAAGGAACGTCTATTACACAATATTGGACGTGGTTTGTGCTTTAAAGTTTTACTTACAAGCTACTACAGTTTTCATCAAACGTTCACCTTGTTTGTTGTCTATTCTGGACAGAGGAGAGGTCAAAAGACTTCAGCAGCCTCTCTGTCTTTTTGGTTAAAAAGCATAATTCATTTATCTTATGAGACTGCTGGACAGCAGCCTCCTGAAGGGATTACAGCTCATTCTACTAGAGCTGTGGTTTTCACTTGGGCCTTTTTTAAATGTGGCTTCTGTTGAACAGATTTACAAGACGGAGTCTTGGTCTGCGCTTCATACTTTTCAAATTTAACAAATTTGATACCTTGCTTCTTCGGAGGCTATTTTTGGGAGAAAGGGTTTTTTACAGGCAGTGGTAACTTCCGTTTAAGTACCTGCCTTGTCCCTCCCATCATCCGTGTACTTTAGCTTTGGTATTGGTATTCCATAAGTAATGGATGATCCGTGGACTGGATACACTTAACAAGAGAAAACATAATTTATGCTTACCTGATAAATTTATTTCTCTTGTAGTGTATCCAGTCCACGGCCCGCCCTGTCACTTTAAGGCAGGTAATTTTTTCATTTGAACTACAGTCACCACTGCACCCTATGGTTTTTCCTTTCTCTGCATGTTTTCGGTCGAATGACTGAATATGGCAGTTAGGGGAGGAGCTATATAGCAGCTTTGCTGTGGGTGGACTCTTGCAGCTTCCTGTTGGGAAGGAGAATATATTCCATAAGTAATGGATGATCCGTGGACTGGATACACTACAAGAGAAATAAATTTATCAGGTAAGCATAAATTATGTTTCCTTCAATTCCAATTTGGTACATGCCATATAACTTGTAGTGCTTTGTGAGATTAGCCCTGAAAGTCATGTAAACCGGAGTTGCAGTTACATGCAGGTGTTCATGAATGAAGCAATAATCACAAATAGCTGCCAAGCTATTCATAAAGCTGGGTGGGGATATGCACTTATTTTATAATGAGTTGAGGCCCCAAATAGCAATTTGAGTTAAATAAGAAGCTTGAACTGTATGTACTGTCTCTGTTTAAAAATACTTGTTGTGTTTGTGCCAGGGCTTTACAATCAATCATACATTTCCACTAATTGTATTTATTACCTGGAGCAGGGAATTAATCCACTCATTGCCACAATTGTAGCATATTACTGGTGATGTGTTCAGTGTGCTTAGTCCTCTGATTCAGTTCCATCCAATATTCTCTTGATTTGAATCAAGTGTGATGACAACTGTAGTTTACATGGGTGCATCAGTACTCTTCCCATAATCCCATACACACGTGTGATGCAAGTGGCTAAAAGGCATACATGCACCCTTTAAAAGCACAGCAGGTATCTTTTGTTTGAAAAAGAAACCTAGGTAGGCTCAGGAGCTGCTGATTGGTGACTGCACATGTATGACTCATGTTATTGGCTCACTTATGTGCATTGCTGTTTCTTCAATAAAGGATACCAAGAGAATGACGCAAATTAGATAATAGAAGTAAATTGGAAAGTCGTTTAAAATTATATTCTCTATCTGAATCATGAAAGAAAAATTGTGCGTTTCATGTCCCTTTAAGACTTAGTAGCAAGCAATGACTTAGTCTTGATCAAAGTTAAAAAAAAAAACAAAAAAAAAAAACACAAGAGGAATAACCTGACAGAAGGCAGAAATCTGCCCATGTTTTGCTCAAGGAGAAAAGGTCTTGTATTCTGATCATGGAGTACCTTTCTGAAACATGTCAGACACCCTGCTAGTCAACAGTGCTTTTATTATAAAGTTTCAATTTTTATTTTTTATTTTTATTTTTTAAAACAGAACAAAGTTAAGCAATTTTAACAAATAAAGTGATGGTTGGAGCCTTTGTTATTTTTTGTATTCCGATAAACCAACAGTCAAACACAGGAAAGTAAAGGAAGGAGGCAAGGCTTTGGTGCAACGAGAGACCAAAAGATCAATAATAAAGTGTAGCAAATACCAAGTGCAAAGGAACACTAGCATTCCCTTACATAGATATATCTTATGCGCAAGGGGAATGCCATGACAGCAAACCGCTCCCAAACCAATGCAGAACCGGACTAAAAAAAGAGGCACTAAGTGCATGCAGAGAAAAACACGACTTTCCCTGAGATGTAGATAAAGCTGACACCACAAAACCGTGTAGCATGACAGTCTACATACACTGTGTGTGGGAGAGGGGTGAAAAATACATTTTATGCATCTAATCAGTAAGATTAGTCATTAAAATAGTTGCCAACAAATCTCATTATCAATTAGGTGGTCTGCGATTAGATGGTCACTCCAATGAACTCCTGCACGTTATTGTGCAGAATATGGTGTTTAATTTTTTTAAAAAAAATAAAAAAATATCATCCAATTAAAATAGGACAGACATTTTTTTTCATAAATACCATTTCTTGCACAATATCAGATGCAGGAGTTCATTGGAGTGAAGCAGCTGGTGCTGCACAACTGACCAACTAATTAATTATGAGATTCGTTAGCAACTATTTTTATGATCAATCTTACGGATTAGTTGTTGCAGTGTCATACATACATACCGCTCATACAGCGGGTTAGGGACAGGAGTCCTGCTGTAAAGTAAAAACCGCCTTAAAGTGTTACACAGCAGTTTTAGCTTTCTTTTCACTTGCCAGTGCGTTTAAAAACACATTTGAACTAACATTATATTAGGGGTGCAATAGTACTATGTTTAGTTTAGCACAGCATTCAATAAATACTGGATCTGTAAAATAGTGAAAATTACTGTAGTAAAATTTGCAAGACTATAGCACTGAGACACAGTGCTGTAAACAGAGTGAACTGCGCATAACAAACCAATCTCACGATGATTACAGCACTGTTTCAAAAATTTTTGAGGTTTAACTTTATCTCCACAAAGGGGTGTGTGTGTATGTGTGTGTATGTGTGTATATATATATATATATATATATATATATATATATATATATATATATATATATATATATATATATATATATATATATATATATATATATATATTCGTTTTACGATATTGTGTTAGTTATAATTAATTAATTGATTTAGCACTTATTTAAACCGTAATTAACTGATATTGTTATAAAAAAAAATTATATGAAATGCCGAAACAGTCAAACTTCCTTAAAAACTGCCAAACTCACCATCATGCCAAAGAAAGAAAATCTGCCAATATAAAAACACATTCTAAGTGAGAAATGAGGTTCACTCATCTGCTTTACATATATCATTGAGGAAGACATTTCCAATTCCCTCTCCAAAGGGATCCTCTGAAATCTACTAGGAATATTCCGTTGCGGAGAAACACTAACTTAGATAGGGAAAGAAAAAAGAAAGCATTATGCTTCTACTATAAAATTGACAAAAGGGTTCATATTGAAAATATAATCTAGAAAATAAACCTCCATAATAAACCTCCATACAAATGTCAGATTGATGTTATATAACAGCCCTACAACCCAATTGCATCACCGCTTTAAATGTAATATTTTATTGTAATATTTTTTATTTATAAACATGTTCAGTGAACTTTGTGACAAATAAAACTTTTATTATTTCATAATGTCTTTTGAATTACAGTCCTTTATAATTATAAAGAAGGAATCTTAAATAATTATTAGTCTGTATTGTGCTTGGTAAACTGTCACATGACATTAAAAGAAAAGTATCGGTAATTGGTATCGGAGAGTAATTGAAAACAAGTATCGGTACTTTTACTCTGTCATAAAAAAATGGTATCGGTGCAACCCTAATATATATATTATTTTTTTGAATATGCAAAAGGTATATTTTTAAATTTACAATAAAGTAACAATACCATTGCGTTCAATGACCCTTTAATTGCAGAGATGTGTGTGTTCTCCACGGAAACTTATGCCAGAGGGGTAGGGGCAGTGTAATACTTCCCAACAACATTTTTTGCTATCCAAAGCACAAAATAATTGCATAATATAACATACATTTAATTATATTTATAATTTGTGCAGGGAACAATGAAAATTTTGAATATTCGCTCACTTTAGCTTAATATTGGCTAAAATTTAAAGTGAATGTCAATTTACAAACTACTGAATGCTCATAATACTTATATTACACATGTTTATTCAAACCGTGAACTTTAAAAAAAAAAAATAATAATAATTTATAATCTATTTTAATTACTAACTTCGCTCCGTTTTGAGCAACAACTCCTCCCATAAGGCACTTCCTTGTTTTGCAGAGAGTGACGTATAGAGTGGTCTCACCTACTCTATACGTATCTCTGATGTGCGCACCCGTGATGCCCTTACTTTGCGCATGCGTGAAAAACAGTTGGACTTAATCTGCGCATGCGTTTAAAACTAAAATACTTAATGTGCGCAAGCGTGAAAGTAGGAAAGACAGGCTGCGCATGCGTTAACATCCGACCTCCTCAAAGCGCTATCTAGTATTCAATGAATGTATCCATTAATTGAATACTATTGTGATAGCGAATGCAGCCGAAAAATATGTATTAATCTAATCACAGTACCCTTAGCAGCACTGTACAATACTAATCACAGTAGCCTTCACTGTATACCGCTGATAGAGTCTGAACTTGAAGGTGTTACAGAGCATGCGCGTCTCGTGGACACGCATCACTTCTGAAGCTAGGGATTAGAAGCTAATGCATGCGCAGAAAAAGCGCATGACGTTGCCAAAAAGGGGTTGAACGCCACAGGGTAAAAAAACGGATTGGCAATCGCTGTTGTCAATTATTTCCAAATAGAGGGACCAAACGGCGGGTGGAGGAATCTCAGCTCCAAAAATGAGATAAAAAGGTATATATTTGGGATTAGCTAGTACACACAAAAAAAATGATGAATTAAGGTCCACCTAAATTGTTGAGAGTGATAATATGGCAATAAACAACACTGTTGAGTTTACATTAACTTTAAGCTGGGTGGTCAAAAATCAGCCAGCTGGTGTGCCCATTAAAAAGGTCCTGAGAGAACACTGTAGGTTGATTGTTCTCTATATTTTCAGGAATCAGGGTGGCCCTGCTCCAAAAAGCCAAAGCAGCATACGATTCAGAAGCAGCAAGGAACAAAAGTAAATAAGGTTCTAATCTTCCACCTGAGATTCCAGAAGTGTTCCTGCAAACTGATTGTTAGTCTGCTATGGACCTCTCCAATATAGTATGTGTTATTGCAGCATATATCGAACAGCAGAACTATATGGGTTGGGGGGTGGCAGAGTCTAATATTAAAGGGACACTGTACCCAAAAAAATTCTTTTGTGATTCAGATGGAGCATGAAATTTTAAGCAACTTTCTAATTTACTCCTATTATCAAATTTTCTTCATTCTCTTGGTATCTTTATTTGAAATGCAAGAATGTAAGTTTAGATGCCGGCCCATTTTTGGTGAACAACCTGGGTTGTCCTTGCTGATTGGTGGATAAATCCATCCACCAATAAAAAAGTGCTGTCCAGAGTACTGAAACCAAAAAAAAGCTTAGATGCCTTCTTTTTCAAATAATGATAGCAAGAGAACGTAGAAAAATTGATAATAGGAGTAAATTAGAAAGTTGCTTAAAATTGCATGCTCTTTCGGAATTACAAAAGAAAAAAATTGGGTACAGTGTCCCTTTAAATCACAGGTATCTCTTGTATATTTATATAAATGACTTCATATTCAAATTATCACAAGAAATATCTGATGTAGTGAACTGGTTAAGAAAAACATGCAACAACTAGTTAGTTAAACTAATTGTAATATAGGATACAATCCAGTTTAGAAAAGAAAACCAATACTACAATAGTATAATACTGAATAGCGCTGCTGGAGCAATGGTATACAAAATGTTAAAAATGTTCCATATCATTCATACTATCAAACTTTATTGTTTCAACTAGGAACTCACACACATACAGTGACAGGGCAGAGAGATTAAAAACACTTGAACTCTGTTGAATGTACTATAGCAATTCAAATATTAGGAAAATAATTAGAAATATCCAACAGTCCTCAGTCCCAAATATTCTAAAATAGACTAAGCCCTTACAATCCGAGGGCTAATTATTATTACTATTACACTATTGAGGACCAGAGGCTGAGAGGAATGTTATTATATTAATAGAGCATATTTTTAACAACAAGAGCAAGCTAGTTAAAAAAAACGAGCAAGAGAGACTGAGCTACCCCTGTCGGACCCCTGACGCGCGTTTCACGAACGCTTCCTCAGAGGGGGTGCGGGCCGCTGCGTGATTTATGCCGACTTTTTGCCCACCTACTAAAGATTATTGGTCTGAATGGTAGTCCGCCTATGATAGGATGCGTCTGTCAATCAATGTATATAGCGTGGTAAACTGAGTGTGTAGCATATGAGAGTCTAAACTAGACTTGACCATCCTACCGTATATTATTGTCTATAACGAGAGGAGGTATCTGCCTGTGATTGGATAGATCCAATGTCAGTTTGGGAATTCCTGGCCAACGTATCTTAGTGATCGTCGTGGAATGGGTGTATACCTAATGGTGACTCATCTTGGTTTCGAACCAATCCGTGGCTTTAGAATTAGAGTAAATGGGTGTGTAGTATTAGAGAAAAATCATTGGCAGATCATCGAACATGTAAACAAACTAGCGATGATTAATATTAGAATCATGGAATATTTCTTGTATTTTTATATATTGCATATGGGTCCGTAACTTAGTGTATTATGTTTGATGGACATGTTCTACGAGTCATCTACGATGTATGTACACATGATAAGTTAGGATCGTTGTTATGGCGACTTTTCAATAGTAGTGTATACAAATTATTCACAGTATCATATATCTTTTATTAATTGTGATAAAATGTATGCATGTCCATACTAACCGGGATTGTATGATACTAATATGAATACCCAGAACATAATTACAATAACACAAATAATATACAGGATGTCTCTATATATTTTATTATTTGATTCTGGTATGACAGATTACTATCTGTAATAAGTGATTACTTTATATAAAAAATAAAATGGGTTAAAAATAGTGTGAGTGAATTGGTTATAACCCACTTATATACCAAAAAGTGTGTGAGACAGTGTAGAGAAAAACAATTCAAATAGTGATCGTAACTTATCATGTGTACATACATCGTAGATGACTCATAGAACATGTCCATCAAACATAACACACTAAGTTACGGACCCATATACAATATATAAAAATACAAGAAATATTCCATGATTCTAATATTAATCATTGCTAGTTTGTTTACATGTTCGATGATCTGCCAATGATTTTTCTCGAATACTACACACCCAATTACTCTACAATTCTAAAGCCACGGATTGGTTCGAAACCAAGATGAGTCACCATTAGGTATACACCCATTCCACGACGATCACTAAGAGATACGTCGGCCAGGAATTCCCAAACTGACACTGGATCTATCCAATCACAGGCAGATACCTCCTCTCGTTATAGACAATATACGGTAGGATGGTCAAGTCTAGTTTAGACTCTCATATGCTACACACTCAGTTTACCACGCTAGATGCATTGATTGACAGTAGACGCATCCTATCATAGGCGGACAACGCCTACCATTCAGACCAATAATCTTTAGTAGGTGGGCCAAAAGTCGGCATAAATCACGCCAAGTAGCAGCGGCCCGCACCCCCTCTGAGGAAGCGTTCGTGAAACGCGCGTCAGGGGTCCGACAGGGGTAGCTCAGTTTCTCCTGCTCGTTTTTTAACTAGCTTGCTCTTGTTGTTAAAAATATGCTCTATTAATATAATAACATTCCTCTCAGCCTCTGGTCCTCAATAGTGTAATAGTAATAATAATTAGCCCTCGGATTGTAAGGGCTTAGTCTATTTTAGAGTATTTGGGACTGAGGACTGTTGAATATTTCTAATTATTTTCCCAATATTTGAATTGCGATAGTACATTCAACAGAGTTCAAGTGTTTTTAATCTCTCTGCCCTGTCACTGTATGTGTGCGAGTTCCTAGTTGAAACAATAAAGTTTGATAGTATGAATGATATGGAACATTTTTAACATTTGTATACCATTGCTCCAGCAGAGCTATTCAGTATTATACTATTGTAGTATTGGTTTTCTTTTCTAAACTGGATTGTATCCTATATTACAATTAGTTTAACTAGTTGTTGCATATATGGAACTGCATTATAGCAATCACTCAGACACTTGCTCTGGGGTTTAGTGTGGAGGCTGTGGCCTCAAACGAAGATCTAGAATATTAGGGCTACTGTTCAACACACCATACACATTTCAAACTATGCAGAAACATGTTATAACGCAGAGTCTAAAGTTTTTTTTTGGGGGGGTGGGGGTTTTAAGACATGGACTTGCAAAGACATACAGTTTTGAAATTTAAAAACTACATCTTAGTGAGACCTTACACTGAGATTTGGTGCATTCCTACAAATACTCCTCAAGCTGCCTAATGAACTCTACCTTTATGCCTATTAAGTTATTTGCATTGTTGTTAACTAAAGACAGACGGCAAACCTTTAGGGCAGGGGTAGACAATTCTGTTTAAAATTTAGGAGTCAGACTGATATATGAAGAATAACCCAAAAAGTTAGGAGTCAGGCTCCCCGGGTTTGTTGAGTCCTGCTTTAGGGAAACCCGAAAGCATGGATGTAGCCTTCTCAACTGCATAGAACAGGATCTCTATTATGTCAATCTCAATAAATGTAATGGTAAAACAAGTACATACTTTCTTAATATAAGGAGAGTCCACAGCATCATTCCTTACTGTTAGGAAATACTGAACCTGGCCACCAGGAGGAGGCAAAGACACCCCAGCCAAAGGCTTAACACACCTCCCCCACTTTCCTCATCCCCCAGTCATTCTTTGCCTTTCGACACAGGAGTTTGGCAGAGAAGTGCCAGAAGATTTCATAGCGTAGATCCTTAGGAAGGGTATCTGCCCTTCGATATGGGACTGGAGTTTCAAGCATTCTTGTCAGCCTCTCAGTGAAAGCATTGATGACAGTCTGGAGATGCAGGGAGAGTCTTTCTGCGAACCAATCCAGACTACCTGCTAACAGCTCCTAAGCAATCAGTTTTGACGAGTTTCACTGTCTGCTTGTTTTCTCATTCAAGTCCATTTCAGGAGTGACTACAAGACTGTCACACAGCATGGATTCTGGTAACATTGTTTCAATTTTTACATATGTTGAAAACGCTAGAAGACAGGGTCACAGTGTGGCTCCTTTTATCTTAAGAGTCATGGGTTAATATATCCTGAGGGGGATTAATCAAATGTGATGCTTTGATTTTATGCTGCTTTATGTGTGAGATTTATCGGTTTATAGACTTAAGTGGCTGGAACGCACAGGTTCTTACTTTCACTTTGAACGCTGCGCAGCTTGGAGCACTTTTTCTCATAACAGGGGTGTACCTGCCTTGTGCACCATGTGACCAGGAATGGTCTCGCTTTCATTTCCTCTTTCATGACTGAGCTGACTGTCGGAGAAGACTATTTTTCTCTGTATTGTCTGGGTCTAGGCGGTGGTGAGTGCCCAGCCTTTGGATTATAAAAAAGGTGCAGTTTTTTGAGAAATAAAAAAACATAATTTATGCTTACCTGATAAATTTATTTCTCTTGTAGTGTGTTCAGTCAACGGGTCATCCATTACTTATGGGATATATTCTCCTTCCCAACAGGAAGTTGCAAGAGGATCACCCAAGCAGAGCTGCTATATAGCCCCTCCCCTCACATGTCACATCCAGTCATTCGACCGAAACAAGACGAGAAAGGAGAAACTATAGGGTGCAGTGGTGACTGAAGTTATAATTTAAAATTTAGAACCTGCCTCAAAAAGACAGGGCGGGCCATGGACTGAACACACTACAAGAGAAATAAATTTATCAGGTAAGCATAAATTATGTTTTCTCTTGTTAAGTGTGTTCAGTCCACGGGTCATCCATTACTTATGGGATACCAATACCAAAGCTAAAGTACACGGATGAAGGGAGGGACAAGGAAGGAACATTAAACAGAAGGAACCACTGCCTGTAGAACCTCTCTCCCAAAAACAGCCTCCGAAGAAGCAAAAGTGTCAAATTTGTAAAATTTGGAAAAAGTATTGTCAGAGTATATAAATATTATGATGAATATTACATATGTGTATATATATATATATATATATATGTATATTTTATACACTGTATATGTTAGATGAGACCTCAGGATTAATTAAACATGAGTTTGTTGAACACAGCTTCTAATACACGTCTATCAGGATTGACGATCAGTAGAGCCTTTTTGAAACACAAACATTTCTTTTCTAAAGGAAATAGCTCAGTGACCCTATTCATTTGACTATATATGCAGATTTTATAACCTCAGAACATTTGGTGAGGTGAGAAAAGAATGTGTTCAAGGACCCCTTTGGAATTTGACACGTGTGATACAACAGTTCTATCTCACTGAATCTCTATTTGAAGACTTACTGCAAAAACCCCTCTTGGGGGAAGGTGACACAAATAAAATCAAATACACATCTGCACTGCTGGCTAAACAGGAAATATGCTGTTTTAAAGACTCTTACAACTCCTCATGGATTGACCCCATGTGGAGCAATAAAGGCCTTGGAAAACACAGACAAATGCTAAGATGTGACTCTGGAAGTCACGTAAGCAGACAGCAAATAAACATTTTTTTTTTCTCTCTCTGTTTAAATACATGCCCCAGAATGTATTAAATATAGAAATTTGGGAAATTGTCTAATTCTATATTATTATTACATGGGTATTTGCTAAGCTTGGGAGGTAACTGTTTTAATCAGTCAAAAATGTGTAATAAATTCTGTTTTGTTTATATTTTTCAGACAGATAATCTCAAATCTACATAGAAGTGAATGTGCATGTATGTGTGTATATATATATATATATATATATGTGTGTATATATATATATATATGTGTATATATATTTATATGTTTTGAAAACATAAAAGATCTTACTTAGCCTCTGTGTGTTTAAAAACATGAATAGATGTTTATGGACCTGAAGAGAAGTGATTATTAACATTTATTTTCTTATTTCAGATCTACATAGACAGGATTCACTTGGAATACAGTACAATACTGAATTAAAAATAAGCTATTATTCACATATAAATGCCAGGATACCGATAAAATTGTAATGCATTTTAAGCTACTAATTAGCAGTATTAAATTGCCTTGATATAATAAAATGTTAATAATATAACATATTTGGTATCAGAATAATCAAAAAAAAAAAATAACCTAATATTAACCATCTGTAATTGGGGTTATATATGATTAATGCAGAGAGTGTAATCTGATTAAATAACCATTTTATGAAAAAAAAAAAAAAATTAACTTGCTTAAAAATGTCAGAAATGCTGTATTGTATTGCTATGTTGTACTGTATGCTGCCACCTGGTGTTATGTTGCGAGAACTACAGCCAGAAGGTTCTTTCTGGCTGTTAAAAATGAAATTTCCAAGGGCCAATCCGATTTAGACTTCCCAGATAACCAATGGGAAGGTCAGCTCCCGTAGTGCCACCCACATGATGTCATCAATGATTATATAATGGGAGTGTTGAATGCACAAGAGGGAGTTGTCTGTAACTTGTTGAAAATTAGTGATCTGATTTTGGCTGCGATATACCTGAAAAAAAAAAAGTTCACTTCAGCAAGGAGCTTAAAACTTATCCTCGATTTGTGCAAAAACCTTCTTTCAAATGAGATGACCTAAAGACCGCTACGAATTGGTTCAAAATTGGTGAAGTATATTGTATTTTAAATTGGTAGTTATAAGCCTAGGTATTGTTCAAATCTGTGTCTGAATTGGCTAAGTAACTCATCTATACAAGTTCTGATATTGTCGGTTAATTTTGTATTAGGATAAATTGCAGTTAAATAGCAGAATATATATTTTATCCTATTGTTTTATAAACACTGTTTAGAATTGTATTGCTTGGATGTTAAAGGTTTTTAGTCCCATTGTGTTAAATAAATAAGGCTGAATTGTGAAGGTATATTGTTCTGGGTTTTGTAAGAAGAATAGCATATCTTAAGAGTTGGTTCTAACGCATATAAACTTTTATTTAGTTTCCTTTTATTGCAAATATAGTTCAATATGTTTATGGATATTAACTAAATAAAAGAATTCAGATATTTATATTAATTGTATGGTCTAGTAGGTGCATGGTTGATAAGGGTTTCTATTTCTTTGTATTGTGTTTATAACCCTGCCATAAACTTATATATATATTATTTGGATAGCACTGCTAAGATTTTCATAAATATACTGACATAATAATTGGAGGCATTGCATGAGATTTAATAATATCCATCATAATTGATATAATATATTTGTAAGTAAATAGAAATTATTATAAAAGAGAAAAAATTCATATTTCGATATTAATATTTTGAAGATATATTTTTTTTTTTAAAAGTTGAAATATTAATTTTCATATTTCGAGATTGACATTAACATCTTGAAATATTATTAAAGATTAATTTTGAAAAATTAATAAAAATATTAATTTTTCATATTTCAAAATTGGTCAAAAATATTAATTTTTCATATTTTCAAAATAAATCAAAAATATTAATTTTTTCATATTTCGGAATATTAATTTTTCATATTTCAAAATTAATAATATTTTTTTTTTGAAATATAAAATTTTTCCTTCTCTCTTTTTATTGGCAAAAATTGTATTAGCGTTTTAGTTAAATAAATACTAAACCAATACAATAATGTCTGTAGCCAGAAGTGACTCATTTAATTCTATACATAGCAATGAAATTGGTCCCATAACCATACCTATTACTAAAGGTCAGGTCCTTAAGAAAGATATCTTAAGTTACCTTAAAGGGAAGTTTAATATTGCGGGTGAATTAAATGATTTTATGGATATGCTTGAAACTAGGGCTAAAAATATTACCGTTAATAATAATATGTGGAATGAAGAGAATGAATTCTTCCAGGAATTATTAATGATTAATCAATGCGAAGCTCCCAAAAAGCGAGATGAACTAATACTAAAATCCTGGCCCCTTTTAATATGCATAATTGACGAAATGTCGTTTTGTGTCACAGACAAACGATTGCAAATACAGGAGCTAGAAAATAGTATTCGTTCCTCGCGCAGACGCGAAGAGGGTTTAAAAATAGCCAAAAATAAAATGGATGAATTTGCCCAAAACCTAGCCACCTTAGATAAGCACAATATGGACTTAATCGCGCAGATACAAGATTTAAATAAACAGCTTGCGCAAAGCCAGAGAGAATTAAGCGATTTAAAAAGGTCATATCGCCATAATGAAAACCCCTATATTAGCAATGAGAATAATACAGATAATGCTAACTCCTTTAGCGAACGCGTCAGGGACGAGGTACGAAAATATATAGAACAACATAGACAAATGACCCCTAACGGGTCAGAAGTAGATTTCCCAAATAGACAATCCCCTCAGGATGTAAATCCAGAGGACAGCTGTAGCGCAGCTGATGCGGGGGAGGGAAACTCTAACAGAGAATCCCAAAATAAGTCTGATAAAGTCTATGATTCCCATAAAATAATCACTTTCGTACAACGCGCAGTACCTATATTCTCCAATAAGGGAACAACATCTGTAATTGATCATTTACAGGCTTTTGAAAATGCGTTAGCTATAATGAATGTTACAAGTGAGAAATTGAAAATTGAATTTCTGCCTTGGGTATTTGACAGTAAGCATCACAAATTCTTTGCTTCACTAAAGGATATGAATATTCATTCCTGGAATGGGGTAAAACAACAATGCAGAAAAGAATTCGGGCAATATCGCACTAAAACTGCCGCGAAAATAGCGGTATATGGTTTAAAGTGTCGTGCGAATCAGAGTCCAGTCGAATTCCTTTCTGTATTGAAAAATGCGTACAGTATGGCTGAAGATAATCCCAGATTTGATGGCTCAGAATTTGTAAATTTATTTTTTGAAGCATTGCCTACACCCATCAAAATCAACTTAGCTAGAGATTTTGATGAGGACTGCTCATTGGAATGGCTGATCAAAGAGAGTACGAAGTTATACTCTATTCAGCAGTCCAGTGAGCAGGGGGTTAAAAAGGAGTCAAAACCCAAAATTGTGGCAGAAACTAGGGTGTCACCTAGCCCCCTCAATTTGGAGTCCAACAAGAGGACTTATGCAGAGGTGGCCAGTCAAAACAGGCCATCTCCACAGAGGTTTAATTCTGCCCCTCCCCCTACACAGGTTGAGGCGCAGGGAGACTATAACCAAAGTGGGGGACATAATCAGGTGAATAATTACTCACAAAGAGAATACTCACCAAATAATTGGTATCCGCGCAAGGGTAGATACAATAGACGGCGAAGATATTCTCAGGGTAACCAGACACCCCAGGTATATAATGCTCCCCAAAGTACTAATGCTGAACAAGCTGAACCCCAGGGGCAACCACGCCAGAATAGAAATAGTGGCCCTGATTCTGAGGGAACCCAATGGTCCAGGAATCAGTACAATGGGGCACCAAGAGATAGGCCCAGGGGTAGAGGTAACTTGTACAATCAGGTAGATATGCTGTTTACCCAATTAAATCGGTTGAGCGAACAAATCGCTAATATGAGTCAAAAATCTACGGCTCAGCAACCGAACAATACTTTTTTAGGGGTACAGCCAGTGGTCAGCAGTGGACCACAGGCACAGTCATAAATACTGCAGTATCACCTGAAGGGGAGGGGAGAGATATACAAAATGTAGTAATAAATATCAATGATACTAATCATGTTATCTCCCCACAGACCGGAAACGGACAAATTAGCTGTGACAATGAGCGACATCAGCCGGAAAAAGTTAACAAATCTCTTCCTTTGCAGCTCTCTCTTAACCTTGTTTCCACAGATGCAGTACAAAAGAATCCAGCCGACCCTGTCATAGAGGAAACAGGTAGGTATGAAGCTTCTTCTGCATCGGAAAGCATGGCAAACTCAGGTAATACGTGGCGAAGCCCACAAATGTATGAGAATGCAAATTTTATGTGTGAAATGATAGAAACTGCAGGAAGATATTATGTACTAGTTGAGCTGCAAGATTCAGTCTCCAACCCTATCAGGGGATTAATTGACACTGGGTCACAGGCAACTATCTTATCCCACAGATACTACACACAGCTAAATGAGCTAACACCCCACAAACCTAAAATAAAAGAATTTGACGGTTCTCTGATAGGTGTTGGGGGTGATTCCCTAAAAGTCTACGGTACTGCCTGGTTAAAATTTAAATTGGGGAACAGGGTCATAAGACACCCTGTCATTATAGTGGATCTGCCAACTGATCGTTTAATTATTGGTAGTGATCTCCTGAAACGATTAAGCACCATAATTGATTGCATAAATAATGTAATTTGGTCGCAAGTTAAACGGCCTATCAATTATGAAAAATCTGGTACATCTCGCGCCCGACATAGCTGTCACGTGGTGGAAGAGAAACCAGATGCTGTGGAGATTCATTTCAGAAATAACTCTGTACCTGAAATCACTATTCTACAAATAGATGATCAGACTCCTTTTAGTGGCTCTGATGGTAATACTTTTAAAATTTCGCCTGGAAAGATAGCGAATATTTCCCTAGATGGCGATGTATTAACCATATCACTCCACAAGGGGGATCATAAAATCCCTAAGGGGGGAGGCCACACTCAATACCTCACAGGGATTGAGAGAGTTAAAGAGGATCTATTTATCCCTATACAAGTGCATGACCTTGGTAAAACCAAGTATGCTAAAATAAATTTAAAACAGGAAGCTAGCTATATAAGCGAAGGTTTATTAGCGCAAATAGCTGAACCTAAAGTGATTAAATATCTTTCTCCCCAAGACCACTGTGTCAACGGCCTGGATGACAGGTCTGAAAGCTATAACATCACAGCTAAGTGCTTATTATCTATCTCTATTGGTAATAAGTCAGTGAAGCACCTGTTTTTAGTTTTAAATACTCCCCATAATCAAATATACATTGGCAATGATATCTTACATAGATATGCCATACAAATAGATTTGATTAATTCTTGCCTCTGGAGCAGGTTAAAGGGGGACCCTGAAGTATTTCAGGATGAAAATGCAGCCCTGAAATCAAACCAGCAATTGCCATATGCTGTGAATATGCAGGTATCTAGCGATGTTATAATTCCTGCTGGGGCTGATAAATTTCTTTTACCCTTACAGGTAAAGAGAGGTCAGAAATTAAAAACTTCTGAAACACTGATTTGCCTCTCCCATAGAATACAAAATCTGGGTGTCTCAGTAACCTACACTCCTATGGTGAATATTGGAACTGTTCCAATAAATATTATTGTGCATAACATGACCCCACAGGATATAACATTATCCAAGGGAACTACCATAGGATATGCACTGGAATCAAGTTATTACACTTTTGGATTCCAGAATAATGTAATTGGGCTAATACCTGAAGGATACCTAACTGAAGAACAATTAATAGAACAATCCTTTGCATCTATGCCAGAGGGTCTATTTAATATTCAGTCTATTTATCCCTTCAACTCAGAGGAAGGCATCTGTAAAATTGAAGAAGCCTCTCTAGTGTTTGATCAGCCAATCAAACAGCAAGATTACCCCAATACCCAGAGTCATGGGAGCAATGTAAATTATAATCAAGGGGATCTCACCTCTAGACTGGAAGAAGCCTATGAAATAGGACAGCCTGAAATCTTTCCAGGATTTCAGCAAATAGTCGAAGAGCAAATATCCTTAGCTAATGGCTGTTCCAGCGATGATGAACGCCAACAGCTGCGAGAACTCCTGATGGAGTACAAGGATATTTTTGCTAAGGATTCTTATGACTGTGGTACTACAGACTTGCACATTGCAAGAATACAAACAGATCCCGATGCACCACCTGTATTTGTCAAACAATACAGACTTCCCTTAGCCTCATATGATTCTCTTGCAGAGATCATAAGGAATTTGGAAGAAAGAGGTATTATCAGACAGGTGCACAGCTCTTATAATAATCCTATTCTAGGTGTCCTTAAGCCCAATGGACAATGGCGTTTGTGTGCTGACTTAAGACAGCTAAACAAACGAGTATACATGTCTGGCTGGCCTGTACCATACATTGACCAGTGCCTAGCACAAATGCAGGGATCCAAAATATTCACTGCCATTGATTGTGCACAGGGATATTGGACCATAAAGGTACATGAAGAGGACCAATATAAGCTAGCATTCTCCTTCCAAAAGGTTCAGTATGCATTCCAGAGACTTCCATTTGGATACATAAATTCTGGACATGAATTTGCTGTATTCATGCATAAGGCTATGCCTGACGCACTGGAAAGGGGGACCTTATCTTATGTTGATGATGTTTTAATCAAAAGCACAGACTTTGAAAAACACATCGCAGAGCTTAAACACGTCCTCAGCCAACTTAAAAGGGCAGGTGTCAAATTATCCCTGCAAAAAGCTCAATGGTGCCGCACTCGTGTAAACTTCTTGGGACATGAAGTTACTTCTGACGGATTAAATCCCCAGAAGAAAAAGGTAGAAGCGATAGTGAATTCTAAAAACCCAACTAACTTAAAGGAATTGAGATCATTCCTGGGTATGACAAATTATTCTCGCAAATTCATTGATAATTATGCGGAATTAACTAAACCACTACTACTTCTTCTGAAGAAAGATGTGAAATGGCACTGGAGTGAGTCTCAAGAGACAGCCATCAGAGAGCTGAAGAGAAAACTCACTCAAGCACCTTGCTTAGTGTACCCTGAAGGTGGTAAACCTTTCTACTTAGAAACAGGGTACACAGATGTAAGCATGAGTGCTGTGTTATACCAAAAGCATGATAATTTGAACAAAGCCATTGCTTATGCGAGCAAAAATCTATCCCCAGTAGAAATAAAGTTTAACGATTGCGAAAAAGCCCTCTTATCTACTGTATGGGCTCTACAAAATTTCCGCAGCTATATACAGGGCGAGAAAATTATTGTAGAAACGGCCCACCAGCCTTTGCTATATTTGCAAAGTGAGAGAATAAGAGATGGGAATTTGTCTAATAGCCGCATAACAGCGTGGACTCTTTCCTTACAAGGCTGGCCTTTAGAAATTCGCTACAAGCAGAATAAAAAGAATCCAGTCGCGCAAGGGCTTGCTGAGCTCCACGACTGTACTGCTAGAGATCCTGGGGAAGAATTATCAGAAGATGATTTTCTGGAAGAACAATTGCTTTCCCCATATAAAATGTACAATGAGGACCATTGTCAAACATTACCTTGGGTATATGTTGATGGTTGTTCTTACCATGCCACTATTGATAATGAGCGCAGATTAGTCGCTGGCATTGGTATAAGTGGGGCAAACGGATTCTCAAATATATCTGTAGGTTTCAACATTGGACCAAGATCCAGTCAAGTTGCAGAACTAACTGCTGTTTTCAAAACCATTGAAATGGCTATTGAACATGGTATTCATGAATTTGTGATCATAACTGACTCAAATTATGTGCGTGACAGTTTTGTTGAATACCTGCCAACTTGGAAAAGAAATGGCATGCAGAAAAGCAATAACAAACCAGTCAAGCATGGCAAATTGTTCTGCGAGATTGATAATCTGGTAGTATCCAATGATTTAACCATACACTGGAAAAAGACCAAGGGTCATTCCAGAGTTTTAGGTCCTGATAAGGAAGGCAATGACCTTGCGGATTCATTAGCCAAACAAGGAGCCATAACTGGAGAACTCCTTAATATTGACCATTTAATGGGTGCAATTCAGGTAGAAGCCATTACCAGAAACCAGGCAAAACAACAGAGTGAGCCTAACTTGGTACAATGGAGTCAGGATTCTCCTAGTGAGGACCTGATCACTAGTCAAAAAGAAGACCCCATTGTAGGCATCTTCTATAAACACATAGAAGATCCTGAAAGCAACCCCATCTCAAAAGATGATTGTATTGGCAAAGAAGATCTGAGAATCTTAATAAAATCTAAATCACAATTCAAATTACAGGATGATTTGTTAATTAGAACCTCCAAAACTGGCATCCAACAGTGGGTAGTACCCACCAAGTTCAGAGGTCTAATGCTTCAACATGCCCATGATGCTCCCACATCTGGTCATCGCGGTGCCAAACTCACGTACGAAATATTGCGTGACTACGCTTTTTGGCCACACATGTTGAAAGATGTTCAAACCTACTGTCAAGGGTGTTTAATCTGTCCACAGTTCCAACCCACTGCACCAACGCATAGAGCGCCATTGCAGAAAAGGGGGATGGTAATGCCATGGTCAGATATACAAATTGATTTTATTGGTCCGGTAACAAGGTCATCAAGAGGTAACAAGTACATGTTAACAGTGACATGCCTGTTCACTAAATGGGTAGAGTGCATTAGTGCACCTAACAATAGTGCTGAAACATGTGCAGCATTGCTCATCAACCATGTATTTTCCAGATTTGGTTTGCCCCAAAGAATCGAATCAGATCGGGGGACCCACTTCACTAGCGAAGTGATGACAAAAATGTGGAAAATACTAGGGGTTAAAAGAAAGCTCCATATTGCTTATAGAGCTGCCTCAAGTGGTGGTGTAGAGCGTTACAACCAATCCATTGTTAAAATCCTCAAAAAGTTTGTGAGTGAAACAGGTAAAGACTGGGATATAAAACTACCTCTAGTCTTAATGGCATTAAGAGCAACTCCAAGTAGTGCTACCAAGATGTCACCTTTTGAGCTGATGACTGGTAGAAGAATGGTTCTACCTCAGCATCTGCTGTACCGTACATCAGACCAAAATTTGATAAACGCTGCCAATACACATCAATATGTGGAAAACTTAAGAAAGCACCTGCAACATGCCTTTGCATTTGCTCAAAGGAATTTAGAAAGAGCCGCAACTGCCACTAAAACCTATTATGATCTCAAAACATCCAAAAAGGAATATGAAATAAATGATAAAGTTTATCTTTATAACTTTGGAAGAGATCAGGTTAGGGAGAAGAAATTTCTTCCCTCATGGAAAGGTCCTTTTGTCATTACTGACAAAATATCTCCAGTGGCCTATAAAATACGGATCCCCAAAAATGAAGGTTTCATAGATAAATGGGTACATATAAATCAACTGCGGGCATGTCATCCCAGGTCCCAACTACAAGTCATAGAGGGAGAATGAAGTGTCATATCCCCAAATGCACTAAAGACATACTGTAATTTAAAGATGCCTAACTGATAAACATGAAAGCTCAAAATAACAAACTTTCTTCATAAGAGACTGTCTATGAGGTATACGGTTGATCCTCATCAAATACCACTGACTTTAAGCCAATTCAAATACATGTGTCCTACATCTATTTGAAGTTGGAAGGGGGATTTATGTCAGAGTATATAAATATTATGATGAATATTACATATGTGTATATATATATATATATATATATGTATATTTTATACACTGTATATGTTAGATGAGACCTCAGGATTAATTAAACATGAGTTTGTTGAACACAGCTTCTAATACACGTCTATCAGGATTGACGATCAGTAGAGCCTTTTTGAAACACAAACATTTCTTTTCTAAAGGAAATAGCTCAGTGACCCTATTCATTTGACTATATATGCAGATTTTATAACCTCAGAACATTTGGTGAGGTGAGAAAAGAATGTGTTCAAGGACCCCTTTGGAATTTGACACGTGTGATACAACAGTTCTATCTCACTGAATCTCTATTTGAAGACTTACTGCAAAAACCCCTCTTGGGGGAAGGTGACACAAATAAAATCAAATACACATCTGCACTGCTGGCTAAACAGGAAATATGCTGTTTTAAAGACTCTTACAACTCCTCATGGATTGACCCCATGTGGAGCAATAAAGGCCTTGGAAAACACAGACAAATGCTAAGATGTGACTCTGGAAGTCACGTAAGCAGACAGCAAATAAACATTTTTTTTTTCTCTCTCTGTTTAAATACATGCCCCAGAATGTATTAAATATAGAAATTTGGGAAATTGTCTAATTCTATATTATTATTACATGGGTATTTGCTAAGCTTGGGAGGTAACTGTTTTAATCAGTCAAAAATGTGTAATAAATTCTGTTTTGTTTATATTTTTCAGACAGATAATCTCAAATCTACATAGAAGTGAATGTGCATGTATGTGTGTATATATATATATATATATATATGTGTGTATATATATATATATATGTGTATATATATTTATATGTTTTGAAAACATAAAAGATCTTACTTAGCCTCTGTGTGTTTAAAAACATGAATAGATGTTTATGGACCTGAAGAGAAGTGATTATTAACATTTATTTTCTTATTTCAGATCTACATAGACAGGATTCACTTGGAATACAGTACAATACTGAATTAAAAATAAGCTATTATTCACATATAAATGCCAGGATACCGATAAAATTGTAATGCATTTTAAGCTACTAATTAGCAGTATTAAATTGCCTTGATATAATAAAATGTTAATAATATAACATATTTGGTATCAGAATAATCAAAAAAAAAAATAACCTAATATTAACCATCTGTAATTGGGGTTATATATGATTAATGCAGAGAGTGTAATCTGATTAAATAACCATTTTATGAAAAAAAAAAAAAAAATTAACTTGCTTAAAAATGTCAGAAATGCTGTATTGTATTGCTATGTTGTACTGTATGCTGCCACCTGGTGTTATGTTGCGAGAACTACAGCCAGAAGGTTCTTTCTGGCTGTTAAAAATGAAATTTCCAAGGGCCAATCCGATTTAGACTTCCCAGATAACCAATGGGAAGGTCAGCTCCCGTAGTGCCACCCACATGATGTCATCAATGATTATATAATGGGAGTGTTGAATGCACAAGAGGGAGTTGTCTGTAACTTGTTGAAAATTAGTGATCTGATTTTGGCTGCGATATACCTGAAAAAAAAAAAGTTCACTTCAGCAAGGAGCTTAAAACTTATCCTCGATTTGTGCAAAAACCTTCTTTCAAATGAGATGACCTAAAGACCGCTACGAATTGGTTCAAAATTGGTGAAGTATATTGTATTTTAAATTGGTAGTTATAAGCCTAGGTATTGTTCAAATCTGTGTCTGAATTGGCTAAGTAACTCATCTATACAAGTTCTGATATTGTCGGTTAATTTTGTATTAGGATAAATTGCAGTTAAATAGCAGAATATATATTTTATCCTATTGTTTTATAAACACTGTTTAGAATTGTATTGCTTGGATGTTAAAGGTTTTTAGTCCCA
Organism: Bombina bombina; assembly: GCF_027579735.1. NCBI lineage: Eukaryota > Metazoa > Chordata > Amphibia > Anura > Bombinatoridae > Bombina > Bombina bombina. The sequence goes on along the minus strand of NC_069504.1, from coordinate 1,057,858,424 downwards.
TTGTGTTAAATAAATAAGGCTGAATTGTGAAGGTATATTGTTCTGGGTTTTGTAAGAAGAATAGCATATCTTAAGAGTTGGTTCTAACGCATATAAACTTTTATTTAGTTTCCTTTTATTGCAAATATAGTTCAATATGTTTATGGATATTAACTAAATAAAAGAATTCAGATATTTATATTAATTGTATGGTCTAGTAGGTGCATGGTTGATAAGGGTTTCTATTTCTTTGTATTGTGTTTATAACCCTGCCATAAACTTATATATATATTATTTGGATAGCACTGCTAAGATTTTCATAAATATACTGACAGTATGAAGTGAAGACCAAGTTGCAGCCTTGCAAATCTGTTCAACAGAGGCCTCATTTTTAAAGGCCCAAGTGGAAGCCACAGCTCTAGTGGAATGAGCTGTAATTCTTTCAGGAGGCTGCTGTCCAGCAGTCTCATAGGCTAAACGTATTATGCTACGAAGCCAAAAAGAGAGAGAGGTAGCCGAAGCCTTTTGACCTCTCCTCTGTCCAGAGTAAACGACAAACAGGGAAGAAGTTTGACGAAAATCTTTAGTTGCCTGTAAGTAGAACTTCAGGGCATGGACCACGTCTAGATTATGCAAAAGACGTTCCTTCTTTGAAGAAGGATTAGGACACAATGATGGAACAACAATCTCTTGATGATATTCCTGTTAGAAACAACCTTAGGCAAAAATCCAGGTTTAGTACGCAGGACTACCTTGTCTGAATGAAAGATTAGATAAGGAGAATCACAATGTAAGGCAGATAACTCCGAGACTCTTCGAGCCGAGGAAATAGCCATCAAAAACAGAACTTTCCAAGATAACAGCTTAATATCAATGGAATGAAGGGGTTCAAACGGAACACCCTGAAGAACTTTAAGAACCAAGTTTAAGCTCCACGGAGGAGCAACAGCCTTAAACACAGGCTTAATCCTAGCCAAAGCCTGACAAAAAGCCTGGACGTCTGGATTCCCTGCCAGACGCTTGTGTAAAAGAATAGACAGAGCAGAAATCTGTCCCTTTAGTGAACTAGCGGATAAGCCCTTTTCTAAACCCTCTTGTAGAAAAGCCAATATCCTAGGAATCCTAACCTTACTCCATGAGTAACTCTTGGATTCACACCAATATAAATATTTACGCCATATCTTATGGTAAATTTATCTGGTAACAGGTTTCCGAGCCTGTATCAATGTATCAATAACCGAATCCGAAAACCCACGCTTTGATAGAATCAAGCGTTCAATCTCCAAGCAGTCAGCCTCAGAGAAATTAGGTTTGGATGGTTGAAAGGACCCTGAATTAGAAGGTCCTGCCTCAGAGGTAGAGACCATGGTCGACAGAACGACATGTCCACTAGGTCTGCATACCAGGTCCTGCGTGGCCACGCAGGCGCTATCAGAATCACTGATGCTCTCTCCTGTTTGATCCTGGCAATCAGTCGAGGTAGCAACGGAAAAAGGTGGAAACACATATGCTATGTTGAAAACCCAAGGGGCTGCAAGTGCATCTACCAGCAACGCTCCCGGGTCCCTGGACCTGGATCCGTAACGAGGAAGCTTGGCGTTCTGGCGAGATGCCATAAGATCCAGATCCGGTTTGCCCCAACGACAAATCAGTTGAGCAAATACCTCCGGGTGCAGTTCCCACTCCCCCGGATGAAAAGTCTGGCGACTTAGAAAATCCGCTTCCCAGTTCTCCACACCTGGGATGTAGATCGCTGACAGGTGGCAAGAGTGTGACTCTGCCCAGCGAATTATCTTCGAGACTTCCAACATCGCTAGGGAACTCCTGGTTCCCCCTTGATTGATGTAAGCCACAGTCGTGATGTTGTCCGACTGAAACCTGATGAACCTCAGTGTTGCTAACGGAGGCCAAGCTAGAAGAGCATTGAATATTGCTCTTAATTCTAGAATGTTGATTGGTAGGAGTTTCTCCTCCTGAGTCCACGATCCCTGAGCCTTCAGGGAGTTCCAGACTGCTCCCCAGCCTAGAAGGCTGGCATCTGTTACAATCGTCCAATCTGGTCTGCGAAAGGTCATTCCTTCGGACAGATGAACCCGTGACAACCACCAGAGAAGAGAATCTCTGGTCTCCTGGTCCAGATTTAGCAAAGGGGACAGATCTGAGTAATCCCCGTTCCACTGACTTAGCATGCATAGTTGCAGCGGTCTGAGATGCAGGCGTGCAAATGGCACTATGTCCATTGCCGCGACCATCAAGCCGATTACTTCCATACACTGAGCTACTGATGGGCTTGGAATGGAGCGAAGGACACGGCAAGCATTGAGAAGCTTTGATAACCTGGACTCCGTCAGGTAAATCTTCATCTCTACAGAATCTATAAGAGTCCCTAGAAAAGGAACCCTTGTGAGCGGTAACAGAGAACTCTTTTCCACGTTCACTTTCCACCCATGCAACCTCAGAAATGCTAGAACTATCTCTGTATGAGACTTTGCATTTTGAAAACTTGACGCTTGTATCAGAATGTCGTCTAGGTACGGAGCCACCGCTATGCCTCGTGGTCTTAGTACCGCCAGAAGTGAGCCCAGAACCTTTGTAAAAATTCTCGGGGCCGTAGCTAACCCGAAGGGAAGAGCTACAAACTGGTAATGCCTGTCTAGAAAGGCAAACCTTAGGTACCGATAATTATCTTTGTGAATCGGTATGTGAAGGTAGGCATCCTTTAAGTCCACTGTGGTCATATATTGACCCTCTTGGATCATGGGCAGGATGGTCCGAATGGTTTCCATCTTGAACGATGGAACCCTTAGGAATTTGTTTAAGATTTTTAAGTCTAAGATTGGTCTGAAGGTTCCCTCTTTTTTGGGAACCACAAATAGATTTGAGTAAAACCCTTGTCCTCGTTCCGTTCGCGGAACTGGGTGGATTACTCCCATCACTAAGAGGTCTTGTACACATTGTAGAAATGCCTCTTTCTTTACTAGGTTTGTTGATAACCTTGACAGATGAAACCTCCCTTGTGGAGAAGTTGTTTTGAAATCCAGAAGGTATCCCTGAGATATAATCTCCAACGTCCAGGGATCCTGTACATCTCTTGCCCAGGCCTGGGCGAAGAGAGAAAGTCTGCCCCCCACTAGATCTGGGTCTGCTCCTGCCTTGAAGTTACGAAAGGCACGAAAATTAGACTGTTTGGCCTTTGATTTGGCCATGTCCTGAGGAAGGGTGTGGCCCTTACCTCCCGTAATGTCAGCAATAATTTCCTTCAAGCCGGGCCCGAATAAGGTCTGCCCTTTGAAAGGAATGTTAAGTAGTTTAGACTTAGAAGTTACATCTGCTGACCAGGATTTAAGCCATAGCGCCCTGCGCGCCTGTATGGCGAATCCGGAATTTTTAGCCGTAAGTTTGGTTAAATGCACTACGGCATCAGAAACAAACGCATTAGCTAGTTTAAGCGTTCTAACTTTGCTCAAAGTCTCATCCAATGGTGCTGTGCGAATCGCCTCTTCCAGAGACTCAAACCAGAATGCCGCTGCAGCCGTGACAGGCGCAATGCATGCAAGAGGCTGCAATATAAAACCTTGTTGAACAAACATTTTCTTAAGGTAACCCTCTAATTTTTTATCCATTGGATCTGAGAAAGCACAGCTATCCTCCACCGGGATAGTGGTACGCTTGGCTAAAGTAGAAACTGCTCCCTCCACCTTAGGGACCGTCTGCCATAAGTCTCGTGTGGTGGCGTCTATAGGGAACATTTTTCTAAATATCGGAGGAGGGGAAAAGGGCACACCGGGTCTATCCCACTCCTTACTAATAATTTCTGTAAGCCTTTTTGGTATAGGAAAAACGTCAGTACACACCGGTACCGCATAGTATCTATCCAACCTACATAATTTCTCTGGGATTGCCACCGTGTCGCAATCATTCAGAGCCGCTAACACCTCCCCTAGTAACACGCGGAGGTTCTCAAGCTTAAATTTAAAATTTGACATTTCTGAATCCGGTCTCCCCGGATCAGAACCGTCACCGACAGAATGAAGCTCACCGTCCTCATGTTCTGCAAATTGTGACGCAGTATCAGACATGGCTCTCGTGTCGTCAGCACGCTCTGTCCTTAACCCAGAGCTATCGCGCTTGCCTCTTAATTCGGGCATATTGTATAATACTTCTTTCATGGCATTAGCCATATCATGTAAAGTGATTTGTAAGGGCCTTGATGTACTTGGCGCCTCAATCTTACGTACCTCCCGAGCGGGAGACGCAGGTACTGACACGTAAGGAGAGTTAGACGGCATAACTTCCCCCTCGTTGTCTGGTGATAATTTCTTTATCGGTACAGATTGACTTTTAATCAAAGTAATATCAATACAATTGGTACACATATTTCTATTGGGCTCCACATCGGCTTTTGAACATAATGAACAAGCAGATTCCTCTGTATCAGACATGTTTAAACAGACTAGCAATGAAGCTAGCAAGCTTGGAAATCACTTTCAATAAGTTTACAAGCAATATAAAAAACGCTGCAGCGCTTTTAAAAAACACAGTTGAATAACAAAGAAAACTAATTCAGTTATAGTCAACAATTCTTAACGAGAAATGTATTAATTAGCAGAGGATTGCACCCATTTGCAAAAGGATGATTAACCCCTCAATACCCAAAAACGGATATCAAATTAAGATTTAACGCTTTTATCACAGTCAAACACACTGTCACAGATCTGCTGTGACTGATTACCTCCCTCAAAAACGAATTTTGAAGACCCCTGAGCTCTCTAGAGACGTCCTGGATCAAGGAGGAAGAAAACAGGAAGACTTGTGCTAGAATTTTAACTGCGCAACAAGGCGCTAAAACAAGGTCCCTCCCACTCATATTACAACAGTGGGAGACCTGATATAACGGTTTCTATGCAGAAAATACGTTAGCCATGTGGAAAAAAATCATGCCCAAAAGATTTATCACCTAAGTACCTCACAAAACGAATAACATGCCAGTAAACGTTTTAAAAACAACATTTTCAATGTCATGTAAAGTTATCACTAAGCCTGCTACCAGTCGCTTCCACTGCAGATAAGGCTTAAACATTATTTCAGTATTAACAGTATTTTCTCAGTCAAATTCTAGTCCCTAGAAAATAACTCAACTGCGCATACATTTATCAGCCTGATACCAGTCGCTACTACTGCATTTAAGGCTGTACTTACATCATACGGTAACAGCAGTATTTTCTTAGTCAATTCCATTCCCAGAAAATAATGTACTGCACATACCTCATTTGCGGGGGACCCCGCATGCTATTCCCCTGTTTCTGAAGTTACCCTACTCCTCAGAATGTCGAGAACAGCCAGCGGATCTTAGTTACGCCTGCTAAGATCATAGAAAACGCAGGCAGTTTCTTCTTCCAAATACTGCCTGAGATAGAAAAACAGCACACTCCGGTGCCATTTAAAATAACAAACTTTTGATTGAAGAATAATTAAGTAAAAACTCCAGCTCCTCTCGCGACCTCCTTTGTTGAGGGTTGCAAGAGAATGACTGGATATGACATGTGAGGGGAGGAGCTATATAGCAGCTCTGCTTGGGTGATCCTCTTGCAACTTCCTGTTGGGAAGGAGAATATATCCCATAAGTAATGGATGACCCGTGGACTGAACACACTTAAGAGAAAGATCCTTTTAATTTGTGTCCTACTGTCATTAGCTTAAGCTATGGAGGAGTCCGAGATACTAGAGGGTACTCCCTCTATTTCAAATAGTAATACCTGTTTATATTGTGAGGAGACCTTGGTATGCCCGCCCTCTCAACTATGTTCCACATGCCTTGACAACGTTATTAGGTCTAAGAAGGTTAACCCCTTTAGTACCACCGAGCCATCCACCTCTGAGGACTCGCCATCCCATGAGGTGTATATCCATCACCATATCCATGCACCCCCCTCTGTAGACATCTGAGGAGGGACTAAACTGGATTGGCTTGCAGAGATGTTCGGAAATCTACACAGGCACTAGGAAACGAGAAGTACGCTCAAGCAGCGGTACCTGTTACGAAGGGAATCACCGAACACAGCCTTCTTCCCAAGGATCGGACCAACAGGAGGTGAGGGGGTAAGAGTGGGACATTCGTTCCTTGAAGCAGTACGGAGGCTAAGGCCATTTGGGACCGTTTAAATGCTAGCATATAGCAGCAGTGTCATACAATATACATACAGCACTATACTTGTAGAGGAGAGATCCCACATTTTCAGTAATGTGCATATCCATCAGTCAACTCCTTCTACACACGCAGCTTCTCGTAGGATGCCTGATCCTCCATCTGGAGGGAGCCTTTTACCATCAGACTTTACCGCGCAGTTAAAAACGGCGGTGTCTGTGGCCCTCAGTGCTTTACCTCGCCCCGCTAAATGCAAGCGAAAGGTTAAACATAGCTTTCTTGCCCAGGGGTCATCATGTAATTTATTGGATTTCTCTGTTCTGACTCAGTTATCCAAGGATGAGTCACACTCTGAGGCTTCAGAGGGTGAACTTTCTGGGACGGAGTCTGCTGCCTCTAAGCCTCCTACTGCTGAGATACCAGCCTTTAGATTTAAGATTGAACATTTATGTTTTCTTCTAGAAGAGGTCCTGTCTACATTAGAGGTTCCAGAGGCCAAGCTGCCTTAAGAACCTCTAATTCCCAAATTAGACAGAGTGTACGAGGACAGGGTAGCGTCATTAACTTTTCCTGTACCTGTAAAGATGGCGAACATTATTAAAAACGAATGGGACAGAATTGGATCTTCCTTTTCCCCTACCTATAAGAAATTAATATCGGTCCTGGACTCTCAATTGGAATTGTGGGGTTACGTCCCTAAGGTGGATGGTGCTATATTCACGCTTGTCAAACGATAGCTCGTCGTTAAGAGAGTCGATGGATAAGAAGATTGAAACTTTTCTAAGAAAGATGTTCCAACATACGGGATACTTGTTTAAACCTGCAGCGGCTGTTGCCTCTGCAGCTACCTACTGGTGCAACTCCTTATCAGAATTTATCGAGGTGGAAGGTCTCCTCAACGTTATCCAGGAAATAAAGCATTGAGAATTGCTAATTCTTTTATCAGTGATGCAAACATGCAGATCATTCGCCTAAATGCTAAAGGTGTCTGCTTTTTCAGTTCAGAACTGTTAGGCGCTCTGGCTGAAGTCCTGGTTTGCGGACATGACTTCTAAATCCAGATTTCTCTCCCTCCCTTTTAAAAAGGGAAAGATTGTATTTGGTCCAGGCCTGGAATCCATTATCTCCACGGTTACAGGGGGCAAGGGTGCCTTCCTACTCCTGGATAAAAAGAACAAGTCTGAGGGACAAAGTTCTAATTTTCGTTCTGATAAATCCCAATTACAGCAGCCCTCCGCTAAGCCCGAGCAAACCAAGAGTACTTGGAAGCCGGCTCAGTCCTGGAATAAATCCAAGCAGAACAAGAAGTCCGCCGAGACTAAATCGGCATGAAGGGGCCACCCTCGATCCGGCAGGGGGCAGGCTGTCGCTCTTTTTCAGAAGCTTGGTTCAGGGACATGCAGGAACCATGGGTCCTGGAGGTCATAGCTCAGGGATACAAGATAGGTTTCAAGTCTCATCCACCCAAGGGCAGATTTCTCCTCTCAAACCTGTCTTCCAGACCAGAAGAGAGGGAATCCTTTCTGGGGTACATGCAGGATCTGTCCTCCTTAGGGGTCATTGTCCCGGTACCTATTGTAGAAAGAGGTTTGGGATACTATTTAAACCTTTTTGTGGTCCAAAAGGAGGAGGGAACTTTTCGCTCAATTCTGGACCTAAAGTGCTTAAAGGGACATAATACTCATATGTTAAATCACTTGAAACTGATGCAGTATAACTGTAAAAAGCTGACCGGAAAATATCACCTGAGCATCTCTAGGTTTAAAAAAAAAAAAAAAAAAAAAATATAGATTTTACCTCACAATTTCCTCAGCTCAGCAGAGTAAGTTATGTGTAAAAAGTTATAATTCAGCTGTTGCTCAGCTGCAGATAAAAAAAAAAAAATTAAAAAAAAAGAAAGGAACCGCAGCCAATCAGCAGTGTTGAGGTTATGAACTCTTTTACTGTGATCTCATGAGATTTCATAGTAAACTTCCTTAAACTGAATAGGGAAATAAGATGAGTGTGCAAGCTCACTCTCTTAGCTGTCCCGGGACAGACATACTGATTTGCTGCTTAGAAGTCCTTTACAATGGGATGTGGCCTACTGAGGAACTTTTGAGGTAAAATATTTGTATTTATTTTTTTACATAGAGAGATGTTCAGATGCTATTTTCTATTCAGCTTTTTACAGCTATGCAGCATCACTTTCAAGCGTTTCAACATTTGGGTATCACGGCCCTTTAAACAAATTTCTAAACGTCCCCTCTTTCAAGATGGAGACTATAAGGTCCATCCTTGCCTAAGTTCAGGAAGGACAGTTCATGACCACTGTAAATCTTTAGGATGCTTACCTTCACGTTCCAATCCACAAGGATCACTTCCCATTCCTAAGGTTTGCGTTTCTGGACCAGCACTTCCAGTTCATTGCACTTCCCTTTGGTCTAGCTACTGCCCCAAGAATTTTTACGAAGGTTCTAGGGGCTCTTCTAGCCATTGCTAGAGGAGTATAGCAGTAGCTCCCTACTTGGACAATATTCTGGTACAAGCACCATCTTTTCATCTGGCGGAGGACCATTCGGAATCTCTTCTCGCTTTTCTTCGATCTCATGGATGGAAGATAAATCTAGATAAGAGTTCTTATTCTAAGCACCAGGGTAGAATTTCTGGGTACTATAGACTCATTATACATGAGGATATTTCTAACAGACCAGAGATGTAGCAAGCTTAGATAGTTAAGCGGCAACACTGTGGCAGTTGGGGCAACTGTTACCCTTTACAACATTGGTTGGCATCAAAGGGGTTATCAGAGGGTTCCACCAATGAAGCAGTGGAAGTTCTGACTATCAGCTAGTGCGCAATCTGGTTTTAAGGCCAAGTTCCACTTTGTTAGTTAACCTACCATGTTGAAATATGACTTTTTAATGTACATATCATCAGTTCAGTTTTCCTAAAAATAAATAGAATGTTGCTTGTGACTATATTTTCATACAAAGATCTAAATATCTGAGAGGGAAGGTGAAGGAGGAAACATTTCACAGACATTCCAAGGTGCAGGATCAAGGTCACTGCAAAGCTGTTATTAAGCTGAACCTGTTTGTAGACACAATGAGAAAATGACACTGGCTACACCCTGCATGCAACAGGATGACTTATTTATTTTTAGTATAAAACAAAATAATTAAGCACAACATTAAAAAATATTTTGTGATTTAGACAGAACATACAATTAAAAAGTTTATCATCAAATTTGCTTAAAGGAACAGTCAACACTGTACATTTGCATAATCAACAAGTGCAAGATAACAAGACAATGCAATAGCACTTAGTCTGAACTTCAAATGAGTAGATTTTTTTTTTTCTGACAATTTTAAGTTATGTCTTTTTCCACTCCCCCTGTACCATGTGACAGCCATCAGCCAATCAAAAATGCATACACGTACCATGTGACAGCCATTAGCCAATCACAAATGCATACACGCTTATTCTTGCACATGCTCAGTAGGAGCTGGTGACTCAAAGTTTAAATATTAAAAGACTGCACATTTTGTTAATGGAAGTAAATTGGAAAGTGGTTTAAAATTGCTGCTCTATCTGAATAATGAAAGTTTAATTTTGACTTGAGTGTCCCTTTAACTTCCGTAGTATTGTTTGTTAAAGAGATGCCTAGGTAGGTATCTGGAGCACTAAATGGCAGACAATAAGTACTGCCGTCTAGTGCTCTTGTAAATGGATAACATTCTTGCAAAACTACTGCCATATACTGCTCCAAACACGTGCACGCTTCCGAGCTTACGCCTCTGCTTTTCAACAAAAGAGAACGAAACAAATTTGATGACAGCACAGCCCAACGAGGGGACTATTCCACCTCTTAGCCAATAGCCGTGCTTGTCCTTTGGCCTTATGCTTGTAGGTTTCCACTACTATTGGCTAAGAGGTGGATAAATGTAGCCACCAATCAGCAAGCGCTACCCAGCGTGCTTAACCATAAATGGACCGACTCCTAAGCTTACTTTCCTGCATCAAATAAAGATACCAAGAGAACAAAGAAAAAGAAATAGGAATAAATTAGAAAGTCGCCTTAAAATTGCATGCTCTATCTGAATTATGAAACAAGTTTTTGGTTTCATAATCCCTTAAAAGTAAAAAAAAAAAATCTGCAATTTGTAATTAACCTAAAATGTCCATAGACTGAGATATTGCCTCATATTAGGATATAAATATCAACAACCATTCAGATGTAAAGGAATTTATGTTACATTATTAGCTTAATTACTAAATTGGACATTAACATCTTGGTTAAAAAAAAAAAAAATTGTAAATGTTGACGGATACATTACAAATTTAGTTGAAACATTGGAGAATCTCAACAAATGTTATATCAGCAAGAAGGTAACTAAGCCTAGTTCCCAGTATTTGCCCAAGCCCTAAATAAATAAAATTAAAAAATTACACACAGTATCTCACAAGAGTGCATCCCTCACATTTTTGTAAATATTTTAATATATCTTTTCATGTGACAACACTGAGGAAATGACACTTTGCTACAATGTAAAGTAGTGAGTGTAAAGCCTGTATAACAGTGTAAATTTGCTGTCCCCTCAAAATAACTCAACACACAGCCATTAATGTTTAAACCGTTGGCAACAAAAAGTGAGTACACCCCTAAGTGGAAATGTCCAAATTGGGCACAAAGTGTCAATATTTTGTGTGGCCACCATTATTTTCCAGCACTACCTTAACCCTCTTGGGAATGGAGTTCATCAGAGCTTCACAGGTTGCCACTGGAGTCCTCTTCCACTCCCCCATGACGACATCACAGAGCAAGTGATGTTAGAGACCTTGCGCTCCCCCACCTTCCGTTTGAGGATGCCCAATAGGGTTTAGGTCTGGAGACGTGCTTGGCCAGCCCATCACCTTTACCCTCAGCTTCTTTAGCAAAGCAGTGGTCGTCTTAGAGGTGTGTTTGGGGTTGTTATGTTGGAATAATGCCCTGCGGCCCAGTCTCCGAAGGGAGGGGATCACGCTCTGGTTCAGTATGTCACAGTACATGTTGACATTCATGGTTCCCTCAATGAACTGTAGCTCCCCAGTGCCGGCAGCACTCATACAGGCCCAGACCATGACACTTCCACCACCACGCTTGACTGTAGGCAAGACACACTTGTCTTTGTACTCCTCACCTGGTTGCTGCCACACACACTTGACATCATCTGAACCAAATAAGATTTTAGTAAGGTTCCAGTAATCCATATCCTTAGTCTGCTTGTCTTCAGCAAACTGTTTGCATGCTCTCTTGTGCATCATCTTTAGAAGAGGCTTCCTTCTGGGAGGACAGCCATGCAGACAAATTTGATGCAGTGTGCGGCGTATGGTCTGAGCACTGACAGGCTGACCCCACAATCCTTTTAACCTCTGCAGCAATGCTGGCAGCACTCATACGTATATTTCCCAAAGACAACCTCTGGATAGGATGCTGAGCACATGCACTCAACTTTTTTGGTCGACCATGGAGAGGCCTGTTCTGAGTGGAACCTGTCCTGTGAAACCGCTGTATGGTCTTGCCCACCGTGCTGCAGCTCAGTTTCAGGGTCTTGACAATCTTCTTATAGCCTAGGCTATCTTTATGTGGAGCAATAATTATTTTTTTAGATCCTCAGAGTTCTTTGCCATGAGGTGCCATGTTGAACTTCCAGTGACCAGTTTGCAAGTGTGTGTGAGCAATAACAGCAAATTTAACACAACTGCTCCCCATTCACACCTGAGACATTGTAACACTTATGAGTCACATGACACCGGGGAGGGAAAATGACTAATTGGGCCCAATTTGGACATTTCCACTTAGGGGTGTACTCACTTTTTGTTGCCAACGATTTAGACATTAATGGCTGTGTGTCGAGTTATTTTGAGGGGACAGACTGTACACTTACTACTTTACATTGTAGCAATGTGTCATTTCTTCAGTGTTCACATGAAGATAAAATATTTACAAAAATGTGAGGGTGTATACAGACAGACAGAGACACACATATACACACAGAGAAAGTCCAGCACTCACTTACAAGCTCTCAGCTAAGATTTAAAAGCAAAAATGGAAAGGTTAGTTAACGCAGCTGGCCATTTTTGCTTTTAAATCTTAGCCGAGAGCTTGTGAGTGCTGGACTTTCTCTGTGTGTTGTAATAATTTGTTTTGTAATTTTCCCTATGGTTCTTGCACCCAGACCTGTCTGGGGTTAACTGCCTGTGACTCTGGGGACAGCACAGCTTCCTGTGAGCACCCAGGGCTGAGCATGTTGCAGGGTCATAGAACATACATACACACACACACACACACACACACACACATACACAGGTAGCCCTCAGTTTACGCCAGGATTAGGTTCCAGAAGGAATGGTTGTAAATCGAAACCATTGTAAATTGAAACCCAATTTATAATGTAAGTCAATGGGAAATGAGGGAGTTAGGTTCCAGGCCCCTCTCAAAATTGGCATAAGTAACACCTAATACATTATTTTTAAAGCTGTGAAATGAAGACTTTAAATGCTAAACAGCATTATAAACCTAATAAAATAATCAAACACAGAATATATAATTAAACTAAGTTAAAAGAATAAAAACATTTGCTAAACAGCATTATAAACCTAATAAAATAATCACACAACACAGACTTTACTTGCATTTTTCTGCAAACAGTTCTTTCTATGCATTCCAATCTGGACTGATTTATAGACAGGAAGATCTTGTTCCTTTGCACGCTGCTTGATAGCTCCGGTTAAACTGATTAATTTCAGCTTGCTTGGCTTGCAAATCTTTGCTACAACACAAGCGGATAGCTCCACCTATTGGCTATTTTAATCAATCCACTGCTTCTCAATGCTTTTCAATAGCAGTCACATGTCTGAAAAAAAGGTTGTTATTCTGAAACGGTGCAAATTGAACCGTTGTAAACAGAGGGCTGTGTGTGTGTGTGTGTGTGTGTGTGTATATATACATATATATACACACACACACACACACACTTGTGCACAAACATGTGTTTCATACTAGTTAAATAAGTATGTGAAAACCATAATTTTTTCCCATAAAAAGATATTTAACAATTTCTAAAAAATGGTATATGTTTAGTATTTATTTTAGCAATGCTTTACATTATTGTATGTGATAAGGTCATGACTGATGATTTAACAAACAGAAAATGTGACCATAAAAAAAAAATTAATATCCAGTCTAAATAGCCAGGTTTTCTGTTTTCTTTTTCTCCATGAGCATTCAGCCTTGCATGCTTCTCGTCTACAACAAAACAGGGAGGGGAGAGAGGCGGATCTATTTTAGAGAGGGGAAGATCCAGTCCAAAAAAAAAAAACCATCCCATCTCCATCATAACACAATTCCACGTGCTTGTGCCCCTTTGGCGCTACAAAGAAAATAAGATATAAAACAGGCTGTTGTGGTATAGGCTGATAACTAATTATATCCCAAATCTGGGAACACAGTTTAGAAACAATTGTTATGTGTAATAAAAGCTGTAATAAACAATAAATGATATATAATTATGTTGTACAATAATTTACTTAAATAAAAAAAAATCCTGCTTGTCATTAAGAGAGGTGATTTAAACGTCAACCCTAGGAGCGAGTAGGAAAACCTGTATAAATGTAAACTCTTTAATCTCAGCAGGACAGCAATAACTGCACAGACACATTAGGTTGCGAGCTTTTTAGGCAGAGATTCCAAGCTACTCTATGCACAATAGATGTCACTTTGCGCACACACAATACCACAGCTGCACTTAATTTCTCAGTATTATTGTAGAAAAACAAGCAGACAAGAGGTACGCTGTTTACTAGCAGTTCAATATGAAAAATATTAGAAGACAGTATACATAAACAGAACCCCATTAGGTATAATTAATGCATTAAAGGGGCAGAAGAGTAAAAAAAAAAAAAAAAACTGTAGTTTAAGCAGTTAAACACTGCTAAAGTTAGCAACCACGTGTACATCTGTGCTGTTACTAAGGAGCCAGTGACTGGTGGATACCCGAGTATCACATGCCACTTACCAGCTACGTTCTACTTGCAAACAGCAATGCGTTACTTGTGCGTTTAACCATTTTGCAATGAGGTTAAATTTATAAAGAGACAGTTATAAAAGATCACTCATTTTAATAAATATTTTATGACAAACAAAACAAAATGATGATTGGGGCATCATAAAAAATCCATGGCATAATTAAAAAGGGACATTAAACTCATTTTTATTATAAGCAGGATTAACATAACATTTGTGTTTAAAAACGTTAAACAGATATTGAAACTAGCACAAATGAATGTGTGTACACAATTTTTCCCTAATGAGAAACTGTTCACTGGCTAAATACAAAGTGCCTGTTGAATTTTGTTGTTGGACAGGGGCATGCCCTTACCAGCATGTAAACAAAAAAAGTATTTTTTTATTATTATTATTTTTGACGAACCAGATATTCATTAAATATTCCTTTTAAATGCAACATAGGAAAATTTCTATAAAAAGGGACATAAAAAAGCAACTATATAATGATAAACGTGTTGAAGTATTTTACTATTACACTATTCCTCTAACAGAAATGTGTTTAAACCCATCTACTCTATGACAGCAGCAAACTAATGGTCCATAGATAAATACCGCCTCTAAGAAAATCATGGACTGCATGCGTTTGTAGCCGCCAATCACTGGTTATGTTCAACTCTGATCAGCAGTACATATATTAAAAAGGGACAATAAAGCCATAAATTAGTCACGATTTAGGTAGAACATACAATTTTAATCAACTTCCCAATTTACTTTTATTATTTCATTTGCTCCCTTCTCTTGTTATCCTTTGCTGAAAGGTATATCTAGATAAGTTCAGTAGCAGCAAATAACCTAGGTTCTAGCTGCCGAGATAGATAGATATATAGAGATATATATATATATATATATATATATATATATATATAGATATAGATATATATATAGATATATATATATATATATATATATATATATATATATATATATATATATATATATATATATATATATATATATATATATATATATATATATATATATATATATATATATATATATATATATATATATATCTATCATTGGCTCACCCATGTGTCCAGTTAGTAACCAGTAGTGCACTGCTGCTCCTACAACAAAATTATACCAAAAGAATTAATCAAATTTGATAATAGAAGTAAACAGGAAAGTTGTTGTTTAAAATTGTATGTTCTACCTAAATCATGAAAGAAAAAATGTGGGTTTCATGTAAATGCGCTAACACAGAGCATTTTATTATTGCTCCTTTAGCTCAATCAATAAGTACATGATAAAAAGACAATGCAATAGCAATTCCTTTTAAACAAGCAGATTTTATTTTTGACAAATTTCAGAATTTACTTCAATTTGCTGGCGCGCTATATCAAGTGACAATTACCAGCCAATAACAGACTCAAATTTGATAAAGGAATTTAATTAGGAAGCGTCTTCAAATGGGCATGCTACATCTGAATCATTAAAGTTACATTTTGTCTTTAGTGTCCTTTTAATATGCATGAGCAGCTAAACAGTTTGTTTTACCCAAGACAAATGTTTCTCATGCCCCAGTTATTCAGTTTAGGTTTTACTAAAATCATTGCTGTAATTTGTAATGACAATAACTGCTTCACCATCAGTTAAAGGGTTAACTAAGTTCACTAACTCCAGTCTCTGTTAACACAACAGTTTCACATTGTTCTGTGAAATGACAAGTTGTTAGATTCACACCAAACATCACACAGACAAAGCACATCCTGCTCAAACTATAGGGAAAGATTTCCTGATAACGGCGTTTCAGTCACCCCCCTTTACAACACATGGAGTTGCAATTACTGCTCTGCAAGAATTATGTCTACACTGGCACTTTGAGCAGCTGTAGTATTTAAAATGCAGTGGCACTGAGAATATCTAGCTATGCTTCACATACACGTGCAGAGAAAAATGCTAAAACTAAAGCAGTGGTAACTTTTACTAGAAGCATTTTTGATAAAACATGTATAGTGCAAATATGTTTCTATTCAAAGATGTAATTCATCTGTGCGCATTAAAATTTTGACCAGAATATCCCTTTAATTCTACAGGTTGCATGTAGCTTTTGAATACTATTTGTATAGTATAAGAAGGGCTGTAATCTTCGGGTTTCGAGTACCAACACCATTTGTTTATCAACCTTATGACAAATCCTGTATTCTGGTAATTTAATTCATTTTCACATAGCCTATTATATACTCTTATCAATAAAATGCGCTAATCTCTGGATGCGCTGGACAAACTGATTCTTTAATATTGTTCAGCATTGGAGATGTTTATAATTACACTTTCTTTAGCTGCACAGCAACGTTGTGATATAGATCACAGCAATGATAGAGTTAATGCAAATCTGCCTGTAGTGCAGCCTGTCCTCCCCCCCTATGGTCACATTGTCCCCTCCTAGAAGCCATGCTGCCTCTGGAAGACACAAAGTACAGAGAACAAAACAAACACAGGGGTTTCCCCAGCCCCAAAGACCCCCCTCCCAAGCTGCCCCACCAACTATCTCCAGGCCACAAACAAAACCTTCTATTACATGCAGCAGATTGCATCCAAAAAGGGAGCCCTGGGAGAAGACTGGGATCTCTAATTAACCCCATCCTGAAAGGCTTAAAGAGCTAACTTTATAATAAATTACTGGATTAACCAGCACACAGGGGGTTAAACCCCATCCTCCTAATTACTACTGCTGCCGCCTGTTATCCTCCTGCTGAATTACCCATCTGTGCAACCTTGGAATATAGCAGAACAGTACAGTAGCACAATACACTTACAAACTTTAGTAAACAGCCTAAAAATTCATGAATTATTACACAGCATGTCATCCCTTATGGCACAACAGGGACAACACGTGCCAATGTTTTGAAAACTTCAAATATCAAAGGCTTCAAATAATTTCAACCAAAACATATCAAGGAGATAACCTAATTAGCAGGTAACATTTAGCACAACAGTGTTAGAGCGAAAAAGCACTTTCCTACTGAAAATACATTACTTAAACCAAATTTGCATTTTATAATGTAATTGAACAAAATATAAAACAGATTTTAAACCAAGTGCTTGACTATTTAAAACTATTAAAGTGATGGTAAATCCACGAGTACGCTAGGATTTACAAAACTAAAAATCAACAGTTTTTCTCATTGTTTCGTAAAAATGACGGTAAACTCACTATCTGTAAGGAAAGATAGTTAACTCAGCACCTCCAACCGCAAACCGCTACAGCACTTTCTTCAATCAGGCGACATTTCCACCTCTAGACCAATAGCCGTGCATGTCAACTGGCATCCAAGCACAGCTATTGGTCTAGAGATGAAAACATCACCTCATAGAAAGCGTTGTGCCGTGGGCAGCCGGAGGCGCTGTGTTAGCGATCTGCTTTCTTTACAGATAGGGTAAGTTTAACATTGGTTTTTTACGCAACGATGAGAGAAACCAATGTTTATTTTTAGTGATGGTAAATCCTAGAGTTTGTTATATGCTTGGATTTATCACTTTAAACAAAATGTTGGTAAATTAAGTTGTAAAGGACATCAACATTTTTTATTATAAACACATGCCGTAGAAGTTGCATAAGTTTTGTTTTCCAGAAGGATATAATATATTGAAAATTACAATATCCAAAATGCATTAATTTATTTTAAAGTAAATGATTATGACTATATTTACTTGTACATAATCTCACACACAAAAAAAAAGGGACTTGACACCCTATTCAAAGAATCCCTGATATCTATTTTGTTACCAGCACACACTTAAAAACATAAGGGCATCACAAGTCAAACCACCATTTGCATTACATAAATGCATTACAGCAGAGTTCAGGGTACATTATCTATATTACAACTGTAAACTCCAGATCTCATAACAAGTTACAGATATTACAAAAGTATAGTGTTCCTTACACCCTGCACAAATTAAAGACGCATTGTGCTCATGCTGTCTCACTGAATGTATAGATTTCTAACAAAAGAGGTAAAGCAAAACCATTTAAAAGGCACATAAAAGTTCAAAAGAAATGCTTTAATGTATTATATGTAAGCAACAGGGCAATAAATAACCCCTGCAAATGGGTTAAACACATAGTTAAAGTCGACTCCTGAGCAGCAATGCGCTACTAGGACCAAGCAGAACACATCTGGTGAACCAAGGGTGCAGATACCCTTTACCAGCTAGTAAGGATTAGAGAGCTTACCTAAATATGCATTTTAACAAACAAAGGGTACTAAAAAGAAGTTAATTTGATAAAGTAAAAGGAAGTCTCGTCAAATGATACTGCTATAATATTGCTCACTGGTTGATAGACCTGTGGTAGTTGTCCTCACTGGTGGCATGGGACAAGCCTCCAAAGCTCTGACCACAACATAAAAAAAAAACCTTTTAAATGAAGGAGCGTGCGTATTCAGAAAACTAGATAGCTTCTCTTAGACAAACCAAATAAAGCACAAACACCACAATTTTCCAATATATATATTTTTTTTCAAACACAACTCTAGCAGCTATGTCAAGACTAAAGCAAAGTATATTCCTCCACTTTTTTTTTTTTTTTTTTTTTTTTTTTTTTACAAACACATTTATATATGGATATCTCATTACCAGCATCACTTTTATACAAACAGCATGTGGAATGTGTTTTTAGTACATGATTTGCTAAATATTTTTTTTACATAAAATTACAATGTAAGGATGAACAGAATTTCTGAAATAGTATTCAGTGACCCTGAAAGTAAATAAACTTGTGCTGTACTGCACCCCAGTGTTTGTAGTGAAGCTCAGCACACACACTGCTGACCTGGGTTTGGACCCTACTGGCACACTTTGTATCGGATTTGCTCTGGTTACACAAGAAGTGCACACCAGTACATGGGAGCTGGGGACACACACCAGGGCCACAGATACAAACTGAAAGGGAAAAAAATGGTCGATGGCAGATACCAAGACCCCCCTAGACCTGACCCGCCCCCCTTTAACGCTAGCACATTACTATATCAACCCCTCTGTAACTAAGGACCATCAATAGCCAAATATATTATTGCTCCTTCTGAGGTCTCCCCTATACGCCCGAGTCACACCCCCGGTGCACGTCTACATAAAGGTGAACTCGCGTGCACATGTGCCCACTTAGCGGTCCTCTGTACAGGTTACTGGTTTCCCAACGTACTTCCCACTACCTCCTTATTCAACCTACAGCAGGTACTTTCCCCCCCTCTCTCACTATGTTTCATACCTCTATTTCGAAGTCCGGTAGATGAAACGCCGTGCGGAATAGGGAACAGAAGTGCGCGATAGCCGGTACCTGCCAGCAGGAGCGGAGCTCCCGCAAGGCATCGTCCGGGGGCATCCCGAGGACAGCACCCCGTGCCCGGTAACACAGCTTACGGGGAGCCCGGATACAATGTGAGCACCGGTTGGGGAGGGCGCAGATGGGAAGGGGGAGGGGGCGCTTAGAGAGAGGCGGGCAAGGGGCAGAAACTGACGTTACCACTCCCTGTAAACAGCCGTTTGACCACGCCCTCTAGGGGATATTATGGTCACGCCCCTATCTGGCACGAAGAGAAGAGAAGCCAAACTCAGAGGTTATTTACCAGCTTACACCGGTTATCATCTCACCTTGCGACACTTACTGGCTTATTGCTGTTCTCACGTTCACATTTGTGAAAACTTTATCATTTTGAAAGAGGACTCTACCGCTGTTTGGTGCTTCATACATTCTCTTTTGATTTACACCCCATTGGCATACTACTCACAGATGGGATACTGAGCTAGAGTTCAAGGGACATAAAAGTTAGAATTACAACTTTTGTTGAAAAGTATATGCACATATTCTTAGCAGCAATGCTCTACCTTGAGTCTAGCTGGTGATTGGTGGCTACACAAATATGCCATATGTCATTAGCTCACTAGATGTGTTCAGCTAGCTCCCAGTAGTGCATTTCTGGTCTGAAGCTTTGTTTTACCCTGAGGACTTTAACAGCCACACTCACATTCCCTGAGTTATTGATCAATTTACACATAGGGCTAGATTTATCAAAGCCATTCTCCTCTAATATCGTCCAAAATAACGCATACAAACAGATCCTCATATTTATCAAAGCACTCTGCGCCTATAATTGCGCAAATCTGAAAGAAACTTCTTTGCACTTCACTTGCATTCGCCTAAGCGCACAGGCGTGCTCCCGAGTGCACCAATATTCATTAGTAATAGGCGTAATTTAACAGCCCGACCTACAAATACGCCCAGTTGCTTATTCATCATTGCTTTGCGCCGATAATTCCGGCTGTTATTGCGTATTGTATATTTCGCCATTCAGACTGAGTCGAACACCATTATAATACATGCTTTTACGTCTTGTGATGCAGTACTTTACTCTTTTAACTAATTTTTCAAAAGTTCAGCGCAAAGATACTGTTATTCCTAGTCATTTGCGCTTCCACAGGCGCATATGGTACCAAAAGTTTTATATATATGTATCAATATATTTTATTTTTGTGTCAACATGTGGCACAAACAGCACAGAAACATTATATAATATAAATATTAGCTAAATAGTTACCTAAAAAAACTTTTTTTAATAATCAAAACATGGCGGCGCAAATATTTATAGGGATGTACTGTGACAAATAGGGAGTAAATGCTTTTTTCGACAGGCGCAATTTATCATTATTACGCCCCAGCTCGCCTGCGCAAAGTTACGTCTATTTTTTTTATAAATTTAGGCACACATGTGCGCCTCTCCGGAGGCGAGCTGGGGCGCAGTTACAGGCGAAGAACATACAGAGTTCGCCTAGCCTTTGATAAATCTAGCCCATAGTGTCAGCTCAAGACATTGAGCTACCTGTGTCCCAGAATAAGAGAACTACAGTCTAAACCAAAACCTAGTCAGCTGTGTAAAAGATTAAGTCATCAGATTAAAATCTCACGCAACAGCATGCTGATACCCCATATACGAGTACATTCACTTTAAATAAATAAACATTATTAGCTAGATTATGTTCTCCATATGAACCAATCCTGTCAAATGCCATCTGGCTCCAATTGTTCCTCCTGCTTCAATGAAAGAACCGTCCCTGCTTACACCGGATTAAGCCATTTACTGAGAACTGCTTCACTCACACCCTATGAGGACAGTTACTGAGATGTCCTTGCACTCGCATTCTCTACTGCTTCACTCACACCCCATGAGGGACTCAATGAATTACAGCTTCTATTACACCACCTAAGTACAACCACTGATATACAAATTCTCTGATAGCTTCACTCACACTACATAAAGATGGCCCCAGCCTCAGAAAATACGCACTCCCTGTGGACTTTAAAGGGGCACGAATCCCAAAATAGTTCTTTCATGATTAAGTTAGAATATTCCATTTTAAAGAACTTTTCCTTTTATTATTATTATCATTTATTTGTATAGCGCCGCCAAATTCCGTAGCGCTGGGTACAATGATAGGGGTATACGATGACAACATTTTGAATTTACTTTTATTATCACATTTTCTTCATTATCTTGATATCGTTTGTTGAAAGAGCAACTATTCACTACTGTGAATTAGCTGAACAAATCTAGTGAGCTAACGACAAGAGGTATATATGTGCAGCCACCAATCAGCAGCTAGCTTCCAGTAGTGCATTGCTGCTCCTCGGCCTAAGTATGTTTTTCAACTAAGGATACAAAGTGAATGAAGCAAATAAGATAACAGAAGTAAATTGGAACGTTGTTTACAATTGCATGGTCTATCTGAATCATGAAAGGTTAATTATACTGTATGTAATAGAAAAACAAAAACTTTGCAATATACTTAATTTCATTTTTATTTTGCCACTTGTGTGGAAATGTAAAAGAAAATTGTGGGCTTCCCAATTACCCGGAGTAGCGATAAAGTAATGTGCACCATCATGTTGAAACCTATACCCTTATCTAAACTATTGCGCAGATGACAATTGGGGACAGATAAAGGGGTCAATTTATTAATGTGCAGGCGGACATGAGCTGCTGTAGCGGACCATGTCCGTCCTACATCGATAAATGCCAACAGCATACGCTGTCTGCATATATCATTGCACAAGCATTTCGCGTGAAATGTTTGTGCAATGCCGCCCCCTGCACATTCGCAGCCATTTGACCGCTAGCAGGGGTTGTCAATCATCCAGATCGGATTGCTGTCTGCCGCCTTAGAGGTGGCAGACGAGCTAAGGAGCAGCGGTCTCAAGACCGCTGCTTCTTAACTTAAGAATTGGCCCCTAAATATGCAAAATATGGCTATGTGTGGACTTTAGTAGTTACCTAAACATTGCTGTATTCCACCCACAACCATTGTTTGCATAATTTATCTTTCTCTAATTGTCCTTTGTGGAAGAGATTAGGGAAATTTAGGTTTCAACACAGTGAGATCCTTTATTTTTTAGCAACAAAAGTACTTTATGTAAACTAAAAGTTTACAGTTATTTCTTTAATATTTAAGCAAATAATATATTTAATCAACACATCTCCATGTTGTTCTCATGCTAATATATAGATTGAAAACATCATATCTAGCATTTATTTACTGTTTCATGTCCCATTTACCATTAAATACAGTAGAATTGCATAATAAACCACTGCATAAAAATAGCTAATTCAGTAGTACTTACACTCAATTTTAAATGAGCAGTAGATTTTTTCTCTGACAAACGTTAAATTGTACTTCAATTTGCTGACCCCCTGTATCATGTGACAGCCATCAGCCAATCACAGACTCATATACACTGTGAACTCTTGCACATGCTCAGTAGTAGCTGGTGCCTCAGAAAGTGTGCATATAAAATACTGCACTATTTGATAATGGAAGTAAATTTGAAAGTCTCTTAAAATTGCATGCTCTATCTGAATAATTGAAAGTTTAATTTTTACTTTTGTCTCCCTTAAACAATATTCAACAACACTAATTACAAGACATAGATAACCATTACCTAAATGCACTCACTGAGATACCTTCACTCTTACACCCTCCCTGAGCAAAATCACTATAACATTTCATGAACAAACTTTATTATCCAGCCTCACCTGAAGGCTTTCACAATAAAATAACCATAGAACAAAATGTTGCTACTCAAACTCTAAATAAACCCTCTAGGAAGAAACCATATTAAAGAGATATTACAAACTTTCAGATTATAATATAAAGGGTCAGTTATGTGCAAGCAAAAAGGAGTTTATCGTGGTTGTTTGTGCGTCAGGTGTTCCGCTGGTATTACAAGTTGAAAGTAAACACAATCTCTTGAGCGCAATCACAAGCTCTGGTTAACTCAGTTTGTTTCACAAAACAAAAAGTTGCACAAAACACATCAAAAATACATTACAAAGTACAGTTCAATGTATAATAACACCATCTAATAAAAAATATTAAAAAAAACGATTGCATAAAAAAGATATAAGGGCTGAATGATATGGCGTCTCAGGTCTTAAAAAAAAAATGGCAGGGAAAGGGCTTTAACATAGAGATACATATATACATGTCTAAAGATATAAACTGTATGTATGTGTGTGTGTGTGTATATATATATATGTATATATATATATATATATATATAAGGACTCGTAGAATCAGTAACCAAAAGTGGTTTATTCAAGCTTTACAGGTGAAGCACAATTCAGTGTACAGGACAGGTGCAAAGGATCTGACGCGTATGGCGCATGCTCAGATGCGCTTCATCAGAGATCTACAGGTGTTCACCAGGTAAGCACCTAAATACGGTTCTTTAGCCAATGAAAACATTAATGGGAGTGAACAAGAAACTCAATGTGTAACAAACATGTGAATAAGGGTAAAAATTGTGACTTATACATTAACAAAATAAATTCAAATATACATCTTATTAAACTTGTTATAAGCTAAGATAAGAAGTCTTCATCCAGGCGGCATCTTCTATCTTCTTCCATCCGGAGCGGAACGGGTCCATCTTGAAGCAGCCGGCGCAGATCCATCCTCTTCTAACGACGTCCTAACACCAAATGAAGGTTCCTTTAAATGACGTCATCCAAGATGGCGTCCCTCGAATTCCGATTGGCCAATAGAATGCAAGCTCAATCTGATTGGCTGATTGGATCAGCCAATCCGATTGAACTTAAATCTGATTGGCTGATTCAATCAGCCAATCAGATTTTTCCTACCTTAATTCCGATTGGCTATCGGCCAATCGGAATTCGAGGGATGCCATCTTGGATGACGTCATTTAAAGGAACCTTCATTCGGTGTTAGGACGTCGTTAGAAGAGGATGGATCCGCACCGGCTGCTACAAGATGGACCCGCTCCGCTCCGGATGGAAGAAGCGAGAAGATGCCGCCTGGATGAAGACTTCCGACCCTCTGGAGGACCTCTTCTGGCTGGATAGGATGAAGACTTCGGACCCTCTTCTCGACGGATCGGATGGTACCCGGCTGGGTGAAGACAAGGTAGGAAGATCTTCAGGGGCTTAGTGTTAGGTTTTTTAAGGGGGGTTTGGGTGGGTTAGATTAGGGGTAGTGGGTTGTAATGTTGGGGGGTATTGTATGTTTTTTTTACAGGCAAAAGAGCTGATTTCTTTGGGGCATGCCCCGCAAAAAGCCCTTTTAAGGGCTGGTAAGGTAATAGAGCTGTTAACTTTTTATTTTAGATTAGGGTAGGGCATTTTTTTATTTTGGGGGGCTTTGTTATTTTTTTAGGGGGCTTAGAGTAGGTGTAATTAGTTTAAAATTCTTGTAATCTTTTTTTATTTTTTGTAACTTAGTGTTTGTTTTTTTTTGTAATTTAGTTTAGTTGATTTAATTGTAGGTAATTGTAGGTAGTTTAGTTAA
This sequence comes from Bombina bombina, assembly GCF_027579735.1. Taxonomy (NCBI): domain Eukaryota; kingdom Metazoa; phylum Chordata; class Amphibia; order Anura; family Bombinatoridae; genus Bombina; species Bombina bombina. Next base: position 1,057,833,411 of record NC_069504.1, on the reverse strand, counting down.
TTAATTTATTGATAGTGTAGTGTTAGGTTTAATTGTAACTTAGGTTAGGATTTATTTTACAGGTAATTTTGTAATTATTTTAACTAGGTAGCTATTAAATAGTAAATAACTATTTAATAGCTATTGTACCTGGTTAAAATAAATACAAAGTTGCCTGTAAAATAAATATAAATCCTAAAATAGCTACAATGTAATTATTAGTTATATTGTAGCTATATTAGGGTTTATTTTACAGGTAAGTAGTTAACTTTAAATAGGATTAATTTTTTTAATAAGATTTAATTTATTTCGTTAGAATAAAATTATATTTAACTTAGGGGGGTGTTAGGGTTAGGGTTAGACTTAGCTTTAGGGGTTAATACATTTATTAGAGTAGCGGCGAGGTCTGGTCGGCAGATTAGGGGTTAATACTTGAAGTTAGGTGTCGCAGATGTTAGGGAGGGCAGATTAGGGGTTAATAAAATTTATTATAGGGTTTGCGAGGCGGGAGTGAGGTGGTTTAGGGGTTAATACATTTATTATAGTGGCGGCGAGGTCCGGTCGGCAGATTAGGGGTTAATAAGTGTAGGTAAGGTAGCGGCGACGTTGGGGGGGCAGATTAGGCGTTAATAAATATAATATAGGGGTTGGCGATGTTGTGGGCAGCAGATTAGGGGTACATAGGTATAATGTAAGTTGCGGCGGTGTCCGGAGCGGCAGATTAGGGGTTAATAATAATATGCAGGGGTCAGCGATAGCGGGGGCGGCAGATTAGGGGTTAATAAGTGTAAGGTTAGGGATGTTTAGACTCGGGGTACATGTTAGAGTGTTAGGTGCAGACTTAGAAACTGTTTCCCCATGGGAAACAATGGGGCTGCGTTAGGAGCTGAACGCTGCTTTTTTGCAGGTGTTAGGTTTTTTTCAGCCCAAACTGCCCCATTGTTTCCTATGGGGGAATCGTGCACGAGCACGTTTTTCAAGCTAGCCGCTACCGTAAGCAACGCTGGTATTGAGAGTTGAAGTGGCGGTAAATATGCCTGTACGCTCCCTTTTTGGAGCCTAACGCAGCCCTTCAGAGAACTCTCAATACAAGCGTTATTTAAAAGGTGCGGGGGGGGGGGGGGAAACACGCGTAGCTAACGCACCCCTTTGGCCACAAAACTCTAAATCTAGCCGAATAGTTTTTAGTTATTAGTTTTAATGGCACCAGGGTATATATCATCACATACTATTACTATTATTGTGAGGGCACCCAACACTAGATTTATAGATTTTTACATTTGGGTTCCCTACTAAACATAATTTCACTTATCTTGTGTTTATGTCACGCTCACTGGAATTATATTCCTTTCTAATATATTTTTTGACACACATGATGAATATTAAGGTATATTATATTATAGATAATTGCGGTATTTTACCTAGTACCACTACACACTATTCATTTAGGATGCCACGGCGCATACTAATTGCAGATTACATATATTTTTTGGGACATTGGTCAATCATTAGAGGGTTCGTTCTTTTGGTTATGTTTGTATTTATATATATATATATATATATATATATATATATATATATATATATAATAAAATTAGTTAAAAAAGAGCTCTAACATATCAGAAGAGCTAAAGCGGATACCTGGCCGCACCAAAACACCCCTACAGTATACTAAGGAATGACATCCTAAACAGGTGTGCTGAACATATACATTTTAATAAAAACATAGCCAAAAAAGGTACATGCTGAGAATGATGGCAACAACAAGATTACAGCACACAAACATATAGCAAGCGTAGTGCACTACTGACAACTGTGAGCTAGCATATGCAGGGTTAATGTTAACTCATGAGAAAGTCCATCCTTAATACCGGGCACTTGAGTGTTGAGAACATGCTCCGGTTTTAGATTAGACAGAATACCGTCCTTGATATCTCATTAGTGTGTATTTGATCCGGTACCGGATTAGAGAATGTAATATGAGAGTCCAAGAATGGTACTAGTACTGTTGCAAGCTTAATCCCATGTGCAAATGACATCTCAAACTTCAAACTTTCAGTGTGCAAGACTTATTACTGCATGGCTTACCTCCGCTCTCTTCACACACTCTACGGTATTACCTGACAGGATATCATCCGTGGTGTGGCTTACAGCGATGTATTCCGCCTATGCAGCTCTTCACTTGCTTGGTTGTGTTCACTTGATATCGTCAGATTCACAGCATATCCACCATGCTGGCGTCCTCCACACTGTGTCTTGTTCTCAACATAACGCGTTTCGCCCCTCTCCCTTTCCGGGCTGAACTCAGGGCTTCATCAGATGTGTCTAATTAGACACCACAGCAAACTTTATAACACTTGTGCAGATACAAAGTTACACCTCCTTCATATATGTTAAAGGGAAGTGTATAGTGCATGTACATTTCAATGGCTACAATTAAGTTACATTAGTGCATTTAATATACAACTAAACTATACAAATATGGCATCTTGCAATTTCCACATTCTGGAAGCTGCTTATTATATACTGATAAAATACAGCATTAGATTTAAATTATACACTGAAAAACACTTATGTGAACATGACAACATGCTCACTTCTAAGCACACGTATATTATTCCATATACATTTTCTAACAGTGTATTTTTTAGTAAGGAATATTTATAGAAAACAAGAAAATTCGATTTTTTCATTCAGACCAAAGGGAGAGAGGGTATTGAGTCTGTACATCCAGCGTGACTCGTGCTGGAGCAATAATTTGTCAATATTGCCTCCTCTCCAAGGAGGAGAGGAGGCAATATTGACCAATTATTGCTCCAGCAGCTTCCAGAATGTGGAAATTGCAAGATGCCATATTTGTATAGTTTAGTTGTATATTAAATGCACTAATGTAACTTAATTGTAGCCATTGAAATGTACATGCACTATACACTTCCCTTTAACATATATGAAGGAGGTGTAACTTTGTATCTGCACAAGTGTTATAAAGTTTGCTGTGGTGTCTAATTAGACACATCTGATGAAGCCCTGAGTTCAGCCCGGAAAGGGGGAGGGGCGAAACGCGTAATGTTGAGAACAAGACACAGTGTGGAGGACGCCAGCATGGTGGATATGCTGTGAATCTGACGATATCAAGTGAACACAACCAAGCAAGTGAAGAGCTGCATAGGCGGAATACATCGCTGTAAGCCACACCACGGAAGAGATCCTGTCAGGTAATACCGTAGAGTGTGTGAAGAGAGCGGAGGTAAGCCATGCAGTAATAAGTCTTGCACACTGAAAGTTTGAAGTTTGAGTTGTCATTTGCACATGGGATTAAGCTTGCAACAGTACTAGTACCATTCTTGGACTCTCATATTACATTCTCTAATCCGGTACCGGATCAAATACACACTAATGAGATATCAAGGACGGTATTCTGTCTAATCTAAAACCGGAGCGTGTTCTCAACACTCAAGTGCCCGGTATTAAGGATGGACTTTCTCATGAGTTAACATTAACCCTGCATATGCTAGCTCACAGTTGTCAGTAGTGCACTACGCTTGCTATATGTTTGTGTGCTGTAATCTTGTTGTTGCCATCATTCTCAGCGTGTACCTTTTTTGGCTATGTTTTTATTAAAATGTATATGTTCAGCACACCTGTTTAGGATGTCATTCCTTAGTATACTGTAGGGGTGTTTTGGTGCGGCCAGGTATCCGCTTTAGCTCTTCTGATATGTTAGAGCTCTTTTCTAACTAATTTGATTATATTCATTTAGGATTGCCAGCACAATACGCTTTACCCTTTCATTCTATCTGTGTGCACCCTATCCCTTGTATAAAAAAAAAAATATATATATATATATATATATATATATATATATATATATAATATATCGTCTTATAGGTTTAAGCAGACATTTTTTATCGGATTATCACAGATTCACTTATGTAGTAGGCTCATATACCTATTGGTTGATATTTATATGAACTGAGAATAGGTGCATCTCACAGAAATAGTGGTCTTATTATGAGAGTACTTTTAGTGGTAGCTTAATCCAGGTTGGAGGTTTGTGCACCTTTTGGGGGTGGGACTTGTAGCAGACCACTCGTGAATTAAATTCTCAACATCGTTGAGACTATTTTAACAACAGAGAAAGAACCTGCTACATTTATATGCCACAATAATGATTATTATGACTTGCACAGATGATGTGACCTCACATGATCTGTTTACTCTATGCCGATAAGCGGCTGACAGTGGGAGGTGACGTTTTGTCACCATACTTTGTGCACGCCTATTTAGTCACTTCGGATAGGCTATGAACATACACACCCCCTTGACACTTTTGTTAGGCTATTTGGAGCCGCAAATGTTTGACAGATATAAACATGCAGAGTGGATCACAAAGTTTCAGACGCTCTAAATACCAAAGTGGTAGTTTTGTGTATTAAAAAACATATGTTTTATGGGATCCACTCAATATTTCCCTTATACACATACAAGACAGATTGAGTTGTTTACTGATTGTTTTTTAGGGAAAAGTCTGGCTTGTTTACAGAGGGAGCTCCTCTGATATGCTACACTCAATCATCTATATTGGCATATATGTTGGACTTGGTACACATTTCCTATTGACCATATAGTAGTGATTTCTAACATGAGATTTAGGAAAGGCTCTAGTTACACACTAAAGACAGGTTCATGTATTGCCTGTGTTTATATGAGACAGGGTGAGTCCATTACTATGGTGATATGATTAACAAAATTAACTCGCAGCTGAGCAGAGGTCAGGTGGTGTTCTTCTATCAATGGATATTTGAACACAAATCATTGGAGGATTAGGGGGTGGGTCGGCACCTATGAACCTATTGTAGAACCAGGAAGGGTTTAAATAGCAAGTGTTTCTCTATGTTTTATTATTGTTATTGTATAGCCTGAGGAAACAGCCTTTGAAGGGCTGAGAAATGTGTTGCTTTGTTTTTAAATACAATTATATGCATTTATTTATACACTTGCTGTCTTCTGGGATTTATCTGAGACCCTTCTTTGTATAATGCTGAGAGGATCTTGCCTAAACGCCAGAGCACAGTTTACTGGGCGACTGAGAGGTCCCAGCTTGCCTTTACTGCACCTGGAGGTGCGCTACATCTTGTAAGTGCAATCACTAAGTGTTATTTCATTGCCTATCCCCACTGTACTAGGCTATGGTAGCTGTGTTTTATCACTGACAGGTACAAACACCTTGCATGCTGATTATTTGATCGAGTGCTTGAACACTGGCACACAGTGAGTTGGGCCACTGCTACTGATCCTGTCCGCTCCATCTGCACCATTGGGTGCATCTCTTTTGTGAGTACCATTCTGTATCATACTGAATAATCCATTTTTCAGACGTTAGTAGGCCATATTGGCTCCTCTGTGTTCCTTCTCTTTCCACAGGAAAAATAGACATTATCTCTGACGATGGATCTACCAACATATATGTATCCATCTACATAGAAACTACCTAATCTATAAGTTGACATTATACTGCTTTTATTACCTCACTAAAAGCCCACCTAGCACCCTCATTGAGTGTAACATATATTCTCAGAGACATAAAACTAGTTTCTAGACTAATGAAAGGATAGCTATCTGAGTGCTTGGTGACTGTACATTGTCAATATGTTATTTACACTTACTTTAAACGTGGGCTTAGGGGATAATCCTTTAACACATCTATAATTCAATTTAATAATATATACGCCCCCTTTTTGTGCTTCATATCCCAGTTATTATTATATAGCTTTGTTAGCTCCCATACTGTATTACCGTCAACTATATTCCCCCCCCCCCCCACATAACTTACTAGGAAAATACATCCAGCGAAAATCCTATTCTACCTTTCTTTCCCCGTTCCCCTTAAATTCCCCCTAAGTCAATGTCAAAGTTTGAGGGGTCCAAAAGTGACCCTTAAATACTTCCTGGAGATAACGTTCTATAAGTTTTCTAGTCGTAGTCGCTACTTGGGGATGATAGTCTGCTAAGCTGCTCAATTTCATTTGATGGGGATAAATGGCTATACACATAGCTTGAATAATTAAAAAATGAGGTACTGCATTGTTTGTTGCATCTTTAGATACCAACCATTATATCTTAAGACATTTTTATATCCTACCATAATATATCTTCCTGCATCAACTTTTACAGAATGTTATATTTTACAATACTTGTGCTGTTTAACATCATATGTCATTTTTACCGTATGATAAATTTGAAGACTGTGGGGGGGTAGTTATCAAGCCGTCAACCTCAAATACACTGGAATTCCGCAGCGTATTTCTGGCGAGGCTGATTCGCCTTAGTTATCAAAGGCTAGAGACCGTCAAAAGTAGAATTTTGTGACGTAAGCTTCGATCCGCCGGACTCAGTCCGACACAGATCGATTCTTACGTCACTCCAGATGTTCCGTACACAAGTGCGGCACAATCTGACTACTTTTGCTAGTTATCAAAAAACTAGCAGGTACGCTCGGCACTTTTCCAGCCCAGCGTACCTGGTTTTCAATCCGCCGCCCTGCAGGCGGCGGATCCCATAGGAATCAATGGGAATCTGACCATAGCGAAAGTACAAGTTTGCTGCTGCCAGACATCCCATTGATTTCTATGGGAGATGTCTGCGCCTAACACCCTAACATGTACCTCGAGTCTAAACACCCCTAATCTCTCCCCCCTACACCACCGCAACTAAATAAAGTGTTTAACCCCTAAACCGCCGCTCCCGGAGCCCACCGCAAGCTACTCTATACATATTAACCCCTAAACCGCCACTCCCTGACCCCGCCGCAACTATAATATATGTATTAACCCCTAAACCGCCGCTCCCAGACCCCTCTGCCACCTACATGATACATATTAACCCCTATCCTGCCCCCCCTATACCGTCGCCCTCTATAATAAAGTTATTAACCCCTATCCTGCTGATCCCGCACCTCGCCGCAACTAAATAAATAGTTTAACCCCTAAACCGCCGCTCCAGGACCCTGCTGCAACCTATATTAAACTTATTAACCCCTAATCTGCCCCCCCCTACACCGTCGCCACTGTAATAAATTTATTAACCCCTAAACCTAAGTCTAACACTAACCCTAAAACCCCCCTAACTTAAATATTAATTAAATAAATCTAAATAATATTTCTATTATTAACTAAATTAATCCTATTTAAAACTAAATACTTACCCTTAAAATAAACCCTAATATAGCTACAATATAAATAATAATTATATTGTAGCTATCTTAGGATTTATTTTTATTTTACAGGCAAATTTCAATTTATTTTAACTAGGTACAATAGCTATTAAATAGTTATTAACTATTTAATAGCTTACCTAGCTAAAATAAAGAGAAATTTACCTGTAAAATAAAAACTAACCTAAGTTACAATTACACCTAACACTACACTATACTTTAATAAATTATTTCTATTTAAAACTAAATACTTACCTGTAAAATAAACCCTAAGATAGCTACAATGTAATTAATAATTACATTGTAGCTATTTTAGGATTTATATTTATTTTACAGGTAACTTTGTATTTATTGTAGCTAGTTAGAATAGTTATTAAATAGTTATTAACTATTTAATAACTGCCTAGCTAAAAGAAATACAAAATTACCTGTAAAATAAATCCTAACCTAAGTTACAATTAAACCTAACAATACACTATCATTAAATTAATTAAATAAATTAACTACAAATAACTACAATTAAATACAATTACATAAACTAACTAAAGTACAAAAAATAAAAAAAGCTAAGTTACAAAAAATAAAAAAAATAAGTTACAAACATTTAAAAAATATTACAACAATTTTAAGCTAATTACACCTAATCTAAGCCCCCTAATAAAATAACAAAGCCCCGCAAAATAAAAAAATTCCCTACCCTATTCTAAATTAAAAAAGTTCAAAGCTCTTTTACCTTGCCAGCCCTTAAAAGGGCCTTTTGCGGGGCATGCCCCAAAGAAAACTGCTCTTTTGCCTGTAAAAGAAAAATACAACCCCCCAACATTAAAACCCACCACCCACATACCCCTAATCTAACCCAAACCCCCCTTAAAAAAACCTAACACTACCCCCCTAAAGATCATCCTACCTTGAGTCGTCTTCAGCCAGCCGACCCACCGATGGAACCGAAGAGGAGATCCGGAGCGGCAGAAGTGATCCTCCAAGGGGCGCTGAAGAAGTCTTCCATCTGATGAAGTGATCCTCCAGGCGGCGCTGAAGAAGTCTTCCATCCGGGCGATGTCATCTTCCAAGCGGCGCTGAAGAAGTCTTCCATCCGGGCGATGTCATCTTCCAAGCGGGGTCTTCAATCTTCTTTCTTCAGGATCCATCTTCATCCCGCCGAAGCGGAACATCCTTCTTTCCCGACGGACTACCGACGAATGAAGGCTCCTTTAAGGGACGTCATCCAAGATGGCGTCCCTTCAATTCCGATTGGCTGATAGGATTCTATCAGCCAATCGGAATTAAGGTAGGAAAAATCTGATTGGCTGATTGAATCAGCTAATCAGATTGAAGTTCCTAACTTAGGTTAGGATTTATTTTACAGGTAATTTTTTCCCCCGCACCTTTTAAATACCGCTGGTATTTAGAGTTCACAGAAGGGCAGCGTTAGGCTCCAAAAAATGGAGCGTAGAGCATATTTACCGCCACTGCAACTCTTGATACCAGCGGTGCTTACGGACGCGGCCTGCTTCAAAAACGTGCTCGTGCACGATTCCCCCATAGGAAACAATGGGGCTGTTTGAGCTGAAAAAAAACCTAACACCTGCAAAAAAGCAGCGTTCAGCTCCTAACGCAGCCCCATTGTTTCCTATGGGGAAACACTTCCTACGCCTGCACCTAACACTCTAACATGTACCCCGAGTCTAAACACCCCTAACCTTACACTTATTAACCCCTAATCTGCCGCCGCAGCTATCGCTGACCCCTGCATTTTATTATTAACCCCTAATCTGCCGCTCCGTACACCGCCGCAACCTACGTTATCCCTATGTACCCCTAATCTGCTGCCCCTAATACCGCCGACCCCTATATTATATTTATTAACCCCTAATCTGCCCCCCACAACGTCGCCGCCAGCTACCTACAATAATTAACCCCTAATCTGCCGACCGCACCTCACCGCTACTATAATAAAGTTATTAACCCCTAATCCGCCTCACTCCCGCCTCAATAACCCTATAAGAAATAGTATTAACCCCTAATCTGCCCTCCCTAACATCGCTGACACCTAACTTCAATTATTAACCCCTAATCTGCCGACCGGATCTCGCCGCTACTCTAATAAATGGATTAACCCCTAAAGCTAAGTCTAACCCTAACACTAACACCCCCCTAATTTAAATATAATTTAAATCTAACAAAATAAATTAACTCTTATTAAATAAATTATTCCTATTTAAAGCTAAATACTTACCTGTAAAATAAACCCTAATATAGCTACAATATAAATTATAATTATATTTTAGCTATTTTAGGGTTTATATTTATTTTACAGACAACTTTGTATTTATTTTAACCAGGTAATATAGCTATTAAATAGTTAATAACTATTTAATAGCTACCTAGTTAAAATAATTAGAAAATTACCTGTAAAATAAATCTTAACCTAAGTTACAATTAACATACAAAGAGAGAAGCACTCTACCAGGAACGAACAACAGCTCAGTGGCTTGTTCTATGGCGATTTACCACCCGGAAGCAGCCTCTTTTAGACCAGTGGCAACCGGGCCATAGAACAAGCTATTGATGCTGCTGTTCGTTCCTGGCAGACTGCTTCTCATTCTGTTTTGCATATGTAAATATGACCCTGGGGATAGTCTCCCTAAGGGTGATGGGGGAATCCAGACGTGGACTCCTTGCCCAATGTGCTTAGAGGGATATGGCTGCACCTCACTGACGAGGCCCAAAGGAGGCCGAAACGATCGTCTGGGGTTGTCATGTTCCTTGTTCAGAGGAGAATTGCCTGGTATTTCGGTGCTGGACTGACCATGTAGGCGGGATCAGACTGATATACTACAGGAAAGTTTTCCTCTGTGAAAAGCACAATTGGGCAGAAAGAAGCTACTACCAGGTGGCAACCGGGCCATAGAACAAGCTATTGATGCTGCTGTTCGTTCCTGGCAGACTGCTTCTCATTCTGTTTTGCATATGTAAATATGACCCTGGGGATAGTCTCCCTAAGGGTGATGGGGGAATCCAGACGTGGACTCCTTGCCCAATGTGCTTAGAGGGATATGGCTGCACCTCACTGACGAGGCCCAAAGGAGGCCGAAACGATCGTCTGGGGTTGTCATGTTCCTTGTTCAGAGGAGAATTGCCTGGTATTTCGGTGCTGGACTGACCATGTAGGTGGGATCAGACTGATATACTACAGGAAAGTTTTCCTCTGTGAAAAGCACAATTGGGCAGAAAGAAGCTACTACCAGGTGGCAACCGGGCCATAGAACAAGCTATTGATGCTGCTGTTCGTTCCTGGCAGACTGCTTCTCATTCTGTTTTGCATATGTAAATATGACCCTGGGGATAGTCTCCCTAAGGGTGATGGGGGAATCCAGACGTGGACTCCTTGCCCAATGTGCTTAGAGGGATATGGCTGCACCTCACTGACGAGGCCCAAAGGAGGCCGAAACGATCGTCTGGGGTTGTCATGTTCCTTGTTCAGAGGAGAATTGCCTGGTATTTCGGTGCTGGACTGACCATGTAGGCGGGATCAGACTGATATACTACAGGAAAGTTTTCCTCTGTGAAAAGCACAATTGGGCAGAAAGAAGCTACTACCAGGTGGCAACCGGGCCATAGAACAAGCTATTGAAGCTGCTGTTCGTTCCTGGCAGACTGCTTCTCATTCTGTTTTGCATATGTAAATATGACCCTGGGGATAGTCTCCCTAAGGGTGATGGGGGAATCCAGACGTGGACTCCTTGCCCAATGTGCTTAGAGGGATATGGCTGCACCTCACTGACGAGGCCCAAAGGAGGCCGAAACGATCGTCTGGGGTTGTCATGTTCCTTGTTCAGAGGAGAATTGCCTGGTATTTCGGTGCTGGACTGACCATGTAGGCGGGATCAGACTGATATACTACAGGAAAGTTTTCCTCTGTGAAAAGCACAATTGGGCAGAAAGAAGCTACTACCAGGTGGCAACCGGGCCATAGAACAAGCTATTGATGCTGCTGTTCGTTCCTGGCAGACTGCTTCTCATTCTGTTTTGCATATGTAAATATGACCCTGGGGATAGTCTCCCTAAGGGTGATGGGGGAATCCAGACGTGGACTCCTTGCCCAATGTGCTTAGAGGGATATGGCTGCACCTCACTGACGAGGCCCAAAGGAGGCCGAAACGATCATCTGGGGTTGTCATGTTCCTTGTTCAGAGGAGAATTGCCTGGTATTTCGGTGCTGGACTGACCATGTAGGCGGGATCAGACTGATATACTACAGGAAAGTTTTCCTCTGTGAAAAGCACAATTGGGCAGAAAGAAGCTACTACCAGGTGGCAACCGGGCCATAGAACAAGCTATTGATGCTGCTGTTCGTTCCTGGCAGACTGCTTCTCATTCTGTTTTGCATATGTAAATATGACCCTGGGGATAGTCTCCCTAAGGGTGATGGGGGAATCCAGACGTGGACTCCTTGCCCAATGTGCTTAGAGGGATATGGCTGCACCTCACTGACGAGGCCCAAAGGAGGCCGAAACGATCGTCTGGGGTTGTCATGTTCCTTGTTCAGAGGAGAATTGCCTGGTATTTCGGTGCTGGACTGACCATGTACGCGGGATCGGACTGATATACTACAGGAAAGTTTTCCTCTGTGAAAAGCACAATTGGGCAGAAAGAAGCTACTACCAGGTGGCAACCGGGCCATAGAACAAGCTATTGAAGCTGCTGTTCGTTCCTGGCAGACTGCTTCTCATTCTGTTTTGCATATGTAAATATGACCCTGGGGATAGTCTCCCTAAGGGTGATGGGGGAATCCAGACGTGGACTCCTTGCCCAATGTGCTTAGAGGGATATGGCTGCACCTCACTGACGAGGCCCAAAGGAGGCCGAAACGATCGTCTGGGGTTGTCATGTTCCTTGTTCAGAGGAAAATTGCCTGGTATTTCGGTGCTGGACTGACCATGTAGGCGGGATCAGACTGATATACTACAGGAAAGTTTTCCTCTGTGAAAAGCACAATTGGGCAGAAAGAAGCTACTACCAGGTGGCAACCGGGCCATAGAACAAGCTATTGATGCTGCTGTTCGTTCCTGGCAGACTGCTTCTCATTCTGTTTTGCATATGTAAATATGACCCTGGGGATAGTCTCCCTAAGGGTGATGGGGGAATCCAGACGTGGACTCCTTGCCCAATGTGCTTAGAGGGATATGGCTGCACCTCACTGACGAGGCCCAAAGGAGGCCGAAACGATCGTCTGGGGTTGTCATGTTCCTTGTTCAGAGGAGAATTGCCTGGTATTTCGGTGCTGGACTGACCATGTAGGCGGGATCAGACTGATATACTACAGGAAAGTTTTCCTCTGTGAAAAGCACAATTGGGCAGAAAGAAGCTACTACCAGGTGGCAACCGGGCCATAGAACAAGCTATTGATGCTGCTGTTCGTTCCTGGCAGACTGCTTCTCATTCTGTTTTGCATATGTAAATATGACCCTGGGGATAGTCTCCCTAAGGGTGATGGGGGAATCCAGACGTGGACTCCTTGCCCAATGTGCTTAGAGGGATATGGCTGCACCTCACTGACAAGGCCCAAAGGAGGCCGAAACGATCGTCTGGGGTTGTCATGTTCCTTGTTCAGAGGAGAATTGCCTGGTATTTCGGTGCTGGACTGACCATGTAGGCGGGATCAGACTGATATACTGCAGGAAAGTTTTCCTCTGTGAAAAGCACAATTGGGCAGAAAGAAGCTACTACCAGGTGGCAACCGGGCCATAGAACAAGCTATTGATGCTGCTGTTCGTTCCTGGCAGACTGCTTCTCATTCTGTTTTGCATATGTAAATATGACCCTGGGGATAGTCTCCCTAAGGGTGATGGGGGAATCCAGACGTGGACTCCTTGCCCAATGTGCTTAGAGGGATATGGCTGCACCTCACTGACGAGGCCCAAAGGAGGCCGAAACGATCGTCTGGGGTTGTCATGTTCCTTGTTCGGAGGAGAATTGCCTGGTATTTCGGTGCTGGACTGACCATGTAGGCGGGATCAGACTGATATACTACAGGAAAGTTTTCCTCTGTGAAAAGCACAATTGGGCAGAAAGAAGCTACTACCAGGTGGCAACCGGGCCATAGAACAAGCTATTGATGCTGCTGTTCGGTCCTGGCAGACTGCTTCTCATTCTGTTTTGCATATGTAAATATGACCCTGGGGATAGTCTCCCTAAGGGTGATGGGGGAATCCAGACGTGGACTCCTTGCCCAATGTGCTTAGAGGGATATGGCTGCACCTCACTGACGAGGCCCAAAGGAGGCCAAAACGATCGTCTGGGGTTGTCATGTTCCTTGTTCAGAGGAGAATTGCCTGGTATTTCGGTGCTGGACTGACCATGTAGGCGGGATCAGACTGATATACTACAGGAAAGTTTTCCTCTGTGAAAAGCACAATTGGGCAGAAAGAAGCTACTACCAGGTGGCAACCGGGCCATAGAACAAGCTATTGATGCTGCTGTTCGTTCCTGGCAGACTGCTTCTCATTCTGTTTTGCATATGTAAATATGACCCTGGGGATAGTCTCCCTAAGGGTGATGGGGGAATCCAGACGTGGACTCCTTGCCCAATGTGCTTAGAGGGATATGGCTGCACCTCACTGACGAGGCCCAAAGGAGGCCGAAACGATCGTCTGGGGTTGTCATGTTCCTTGTTCAGAGGAGAATTGCCTGGTATTTCGGTGCTGGACTGACCATGTAGGCGGGATCAGACTGATATACTACAGGAAAGTTTTCCTCTGTGAAAAGCACAATTGGGCAGAAAGAAGCTACTACCAGGTGGCAACCGGGCCATAGAACAAGCTATTGATGCTGCTGTTCGTTCCTGGCAGACTGCTTCTCATTCTGTTTTGCATATGTAAATATGACCCTGGGGATAGTCTCCCTAAGGGTGATGGGGGAATCCAGACGTGGACTCCTTGCCCAATGTGCTTAGAGGGATATGGCTGCACCTCACTGACGAGGCCCAAAGGAGGCCGAAACGATTGTCTGGGGTTGTCATGTTCCTTGTTCAGAGGAGAATTGCCTGGTATTTCGGTGCTGGACTGACCATGTAGGCAGGATCAGACTGATATACTACAGGAAAGTTTTCCTCTGTGAAAAGCACAATTGGGCAGAAAGAAGCTACTACCAGGTGGCAACCGGGCCATAGAACAAGCTATTGATGCTGCTGTTCGTTCCTGGCAGACTGCTTCTCATTCTGTTTTGCATATGTAAATATGACCCTGGGGATAGTCTCCCTAAGGGTGATGGGGGAATCCAGACGTGGACTCCTTGCCCAATGTGCTTAGAGGGATATGGCTGCACCTCACTGACAAGGCCCAAAGGAGGCCGAAACGATCGTCTGGGGTTGTCATGTTCCTTGTTCAGAGGAGAATTGCCTGGTATTTCGGTGCTGGACTGACCATGTAGGCGGGATCAGACTGATATACTACAGGAAAGTTTTCCTCTGTGAAAAGCACAATTGGGCAGAAAGAAGCTACTACCAGGTGGCAACCGGGCCATAGAACAAGCTATTGATGCTGCTGTTCGTTCCTGGCAGACTGCTTCTCATTCTGTTTTGCATATGTAAATATGACCCTGGGGATAGTCTCCCTAAGGGTGATGGGGGAATCCAGACGTGGACTCCTTGCCCAATGTGCTTAGAGGGATATGGCTGCACCTCACTGACGAGGCCCAAAGGAGGCCGAAATGATCGTCTGGGGTTGTCATGTTCCTTGTTCAGAGGAGAATTGCCTGGTATTTCGGTGCTGGACTGACCATGTAGGCGGGATCAGACTGATATACTACAGGAAAGTTTTCCTCTGTGAAAAGCACAATTGGGCAGAAAGAAGCTACTACCAGGTGGCAACCGGGCCATAGAACAAGCTATTGATGCTGCTGTTCGTTCCTGGCAGACTGCTTCTCATTCTGTTTTGCATATGTAAATATGACCCTGGGGATAGTCTCCCTAAGGGTGATGGGGGAATCCAGACGTGGACTCCTTGCCCAATGTGCTTAGAGGGATATGGCTGCACCTCACTGACGAGGCCCAAAGGAGGCCGAAACGATCGTCTGGGGTTGTCATGTTCCTTGTTCAGAGGAGAATTGCCTGGTATTTCGGTGCTGGACTGACCATGTAGGCGGGATCAGACTGATATACTACAGGAAAGTTTTCCTCTGTGAAAAGCACAATTGGGCAGAAAGAAGCTACTACCAGGTGGCAACCGGGCCATAGAACAAGCTATTGATGCTGCTGTTCGTTCCTGGCAGACTGCTTCTCATTCTGTTTTGCATATGTAAATATGACCCTGGGGATAGTCTCCCTAAGGGTGATGGGGGAATCCAGACGTGGACTCCTTGCCCAATGTGCTTAGAGGGATATGGCTGCACCTCACTGACGAGGCCCAAAGGAGGCCGAAACGATCGTCTGGGGTTGTCATGTTCCTGTTTCAGAGGAGAATTGCCTGGTATTTCGGTGCTGGACTGACCATGTAGGCGGGATCAGACTGATATACTACAGGAAAGTTTTCCTCTGTGAAAAGCACAATTGGGCAGAAAGAAGCTACTACCAGGTGGCAACCGGGCCATAGAACAAGCTATTGATGCTGCTGTTCGTTCCTGGCAGACTGCTTCTCATTCTGTTTTGCATATGTAAATATGACCCTGGGGATAGTCTCCCTAAGGGTGATGGGGGAATCCAGACGTGGACTCCTTGCCCAATGTGCTTAGAGGGATATGGCTGCACCTCACTGACGAGGCCCAAAGGAGGCCGAAACGATCGTCTGGGGTTGTCATGTTCCTTGTTCAGAGGAGAATTGCCTGGTATTTCGGTGCTGGACTGACCATGTAGGCGGGATCAGACTGATATACTACAGGAAAGTTTTCCTCTGTGAAAAGCACAATTGGGCAGAAAGAAGCTACTACCAGGTGGCAACCGGGCCATAGAACAAGCTATTGATGCTGCTGTTCGTTCCTGGCAGACTGCTTCTCATTCTGTTTTGCATATGTAAATATGACCCTGGGGATAGTCTCCCTAAGGGTGATGGGGGAATCCAGACGTGGACTCCTTGCCCAATGTGCTTAGAGGGATATGGCTGCACCTCACTGACGAGGCCCAAAGGAGGCCGAAACGATCGTCTGGGGTTGTCATGTTCCTTGTTCAGAGGAGAATTGCCTGGTATTTCGGTGCTGGACTGACCATGTAGGCGGGATCAGACTGATATACTACAGGAAAGTTTTCCTCTGTGAAAAGCACAATTGGGCAGAAAGAAGCTACTACCAGGTGGCAACCGGGCCATAGAACAAGCTATTGATGCTGCTGTTCGTTCCTGGCAGACTGCTTCTCATTCTGTTTTGCATATGTAAATATGACCCTGGGGATAGTCTCCCTAAGGGTGATGGGGGAATCCAGACGTGGACTCCTTGCCCAATGTGCTTAGAGGGATATGGCTGCAACTCACTGACGAGGCCCAAAGGAGGCCGAAACGATCATCTGGGGTTGTCATGTTCCTTGTTCAGAGGAGAATTGCCTGGTATTTCGGTGCTGGACTGACCATGTAGGCGGGATCAGACTGATATACTACAGGAAAGTTTTCCTCTGTGAAAAGCACAATTGGGCAGAAAGAAGCTACTACCAGGTGGCAACCGGGCCATAGAACAAGCTATTGATGCTGCTGTTCGTTCCTGGCAGACTGCTTCTCATTCTGTTTTGCATATGTAAATATGACCCTGGGGATAGTCTCCCTAAGGGTGATGGGGGAATCCAGACGTGGACTCCTTGCCCAATGTGCTTAGAGGGATATGGCTGCACCTCACTGACGAGGCCCAAAGGAGGCCGAAACGATCGTCTGGGGTTGTCATGTTCCTTGTTCAGAGGAGAATTGCCTGGTATTTCGGTGCTGGACTGACCATGTAGGCGGGATCGGACTGATATACTACAGGAAAGTTTTCCTCTGTGAAAAGCACAATTGGGCAGAAAGAAGCTACTACCAGGTGGCAACCGGGCCATAGAACAAGCTATTGAAGCTGCTGTTCGTTCCTGGCAGACTGCTTCTCATTCTGTTTTGCATATGTAAATATGACCCTGGGGATAGTCTCCCTAAGGGTGATGGGGGAATCCAGACGTGGACTCCTTGCCCAATGTGCTTAGAGGGATATGGCTGCACCTCACTGACGAGGCCCAAAGGAGGCCGAAACGATCGTCTGGGGTTGTCATGTTCCTTGTTCAGAGGAAAATTGCCTGGTATTTCGGTGCTGGACTGACCATGTAGGCGGGATCAGACTGATATACTACAGGAAAGTTTTCCTCTGTGAAAAGCACAATTGGGCAGAAAGAAGCTACTACCAGGTGGCAACCGGGCCATAGAACAAGCTATTGATGCTGCTGTTCGTTCCTGGCAGACTGCTTCTCATTCTGTTTTGCATATGTAAATATGACCCTGGGGATAGTCTCCCTAAGGGTGATGGGGGAATCCAGACGTGGACTCCTTGCCCAATGTGCTTAGAGGGATATGGCTGCACCTCACTGACGAGGCCCAAAGGAGGCCGAAACGATCGTCTGGGGTTGTCATGTTCCTTGTTCAGAGGAGAATTGCCTGGTATTTCGGTGCTGGACTGACCATGTAGGCGGGATCAGACTGATATACTACAGGAAAGTTTTCCTCTGTGAAAAGCACAATTGGGCAGAAAGAAGCTACTACCAGGTGGCAACCGGGCCATAGAACAAGCTATTGATGCTGCTGTTCGTTCCTGGCAGACTGCTTCTCATTCTGTTTTGCATATGTAAATATGACCCTGGGGATAGTCTCCCTAAGGGTGATGGGGGAATCCAGACGTGGACTCCTTGCCCAATGTGCTTAGAGGGATATGGCTGCACCTCACTGACGAGGCCCAAAGGAGGCCGAAACGATCGTCTGGGGTTGTCATGTTCCTTGTTCAGAGGAGAATTGCCTGGTATTTCGGTGCTGGACTGACCATGTAGGCGGGATCAGACTGATATACTGCAGGAAAGTTTTCCTCTGTGAAAAGCACAATTGGGCAGAAAGAAGCTACTACCAGGTGGCAACCGGGCCATAGAACAAGCTATTGATGCTGCTGTTCGTTCCTGGCAGACTGCTTCTCATTCTGTTTTGCATATGTAAATATGACCCTGGGGATAGTCTCCCTAAGGGTGATGGGGGAATCCAGACGTGGACTCCTTGCCCAATGTGCTTAGAGGGATATGGCTGCACCTCACTGACGAGGCCCAAAGGAGGCCGAAACGATCGTCTGGGGTTGTCATGTTCCTTGTTCGGAGGAGAATTGCCTGGTATTTCGGTGCTGGACTGACCATGTAGGCGGGATCAGACTGATATACTACAGGAAAGTTTTCCTCTGTGAAAAGCACAATTGGGCAGAAAGAAGCTACTACCAGGTGGCAACCGGGCCATAGAACAAGCTATTGATGCTGCTGTTCGGTCCTGGCAGACTGCTTCTCATTCTGTTTTGCATATGTAAATATGACCCTGGGGATAGTCTCCCTAAGGGTGATGGGGGAATCCAGACGTGGACTCCTTGCCCAATGTGCTTAGAGGGATATGGCTGCACCTCACTGACGAGGCCCAAAGGAGGCCAAAACGATCGTCTGGGGTTGTCATGTTCCTTGTTCAGAGGAGAATTGCCTGGTATTTCGGTGCTGGACTGACCATGTAGGCGGGATCAGACTGATATACTACAGGAAAGTTTTCCTCTGTGAAAAGCACAATTGGGCAGAAAGAAGCTACTACCAGGTGGCAACCGGGCCATAGAACAAGCTATTGATGCTGCTGTTCGTTCCTGGCAGACTGCTTCTCATTCTGTTTTGCATATGTAAATATGACCCTGGGGATAGTCTCCCTAAGGGTGATGGGGGAATCCAGACGTGGACTCCTTGCCCAATGTGCTTAGAGGGATATGGCTGCACCTCACTGACGAGGCCCAAAGGAGGCCGAAACGATAGTCTGGGGTTGTCATGTTCCTTGTTCAGAGGAGAATTGCCTGGTATTTCGGTGCTGGACTGACCATGTAGGCGGGATCAGACTGATATACTACAGGAAAGTTTTCCTCTGTGAAAAGCACAATTGGGCAGAAAGAAGCTACTACCAGGTGGCAACCGGGCCATAGAACAAGCTATTGATGCTGCTGTTCGTTCCTGGCAGACTGCTTCTCATTCTGTTTTGCATATGTAAATATGACCCTGGGGATAGTCTCCCTAAGGGTGATGGGGGAATCCAGACGTGGACTCCTTGCCCAATGTGCTTAGAGGGATATGGCTGCACCTCACTGACGAGGCCCAAAGGAGGCCGAAACGATTGTCTGGGGTTGTCATGTTCCTTGTTCAGAGGAGAATTGCCTGGTATTTCGGTGCTGGACTGACCATGTAGGCAGGATCAGACTGATATACTACAGGAAAGTTTTCCTCTGTGAAAAGCACAATTGGGCAGAAAGAAGCTACTACCAGGTGGCAACCGGGCCATAGAACAAGCTATTGATGCTGCTGTTCGTTCCTGGCAGACTGCTTCTCATTCTGTTTTGCATATGTAAATATGACCCTGGGGATAGTCTCCCTAAGGGTGATGGGGGAATCCAGACGTGGACTCCTTGCCCAATGTGCTTAGAGGGATATGGCTGCACCTCACTGACAAGGCCCAAAGGAGGCCGAAACGATCGTCTGGGGTTGTCATGTTCCTTGTTC
This sequence comes from Bombina bombina, assembly GCF_027579735.1. Lineage (NCBI taxonomy): Eukaryota > Metazoa > Chordata > Amphibia > Anura > Bombinatoridae > Bombina > Bombina bombina. Next base: position 1,057,813,507 of record NC_069504.1, on the reverse strand, counting down.
AGAGGAGAATTGCCTGGTATTTCGGTGCTGGACTGACCATGTAGGCGGGATCAGACTGATATACTACAGGAAAGTTTTCCTCTGTGAAAAGCACAATTGGGCAGAAAGAAGCTACTACCAGGTGGCAACCGGGCCATAGAACAAGCTATTGATGCTGCTGTTCGTTCCTGGCAGACTGCTTCTCATTCTGTTTTGCATATGTAAATATGACCCTGGGGATAGTCTCCCTAAGGGTGATGGGGGAATCCAGACGTGGACTCCTTGCCCAATGTGCTTAGAGGGATATGGCTGCACCTCACTGACGAGGCCCAAAGGAGGCCGAAATGATCGTCTGGGGTTGTCATGTTCCTTGTTCAGAGGAGAATTGCCTGGTATTTCGGTGCTGGACTGACCATGTAGGCGGGATCAGACTGATATACTACAGGAAAGTTTTCCTCTGTGAAAAGCACAATTGGGCAGAAAGAAGCTACTACCAGGTGGCAACCGGGCCATAGAACAAGCTATTGATGCTGCTGTTCGTTCCTGGCAGACTGCTTCTCATTCTGTTTTGCATATGTAAATATGACCCTGGGGATAGTCTCCCTAAGGGTGATGGGGGAATCCAGACGTGGACTCCTTGCCCAATGTGCTTAGAGGGATATGGCTGCACCTCACTGACGAGGCCCAAAGGAGGCCGAAACGATCGTCTGGGGTTGTCATGTTCCTTGTTCAGAGGAGAATTGCCTGGTATTTCGGTGCTGGACTGACCATGTAGGCGGGATCAGACTGATATACTACAGGAAAGTTTTCCTCTGTGAAAAGCACAATTGGGCAGAAAGAAGCTACTACCAGGTGGCAACCGGGCCATAGAACAAGCTATTGATGCTGCTGTTCGTTCCTGGCAGACTGCTTCTCATTCTGTTTTGCATATGTAAATATGACCCTGGGGATAGTCTCCCTAAGGGTGATGGGGGAATCCAGACGTGGACTCCTTGCCCAATGTGCTTAGAGGGATATGGCTGCACCTCACTGACGAGGCCCAAAGGAGGCCGAAACGATCGTCTGGGGTTGTCATGTTCCTTGTTCAGAGGAGAATTGCCTGGTATTTCGGTGCTGGACTGACCATGTAGGCGGGATCAGACTGATATACTACAGGAAAGTTTTCCTCTGTGAAAAGCACAATTGGGCAGAAAGAAGCTACTACCAGGTGGCAACCGGGCCATAGAACAAGCTATTGATGCTGCTGTTCGTTCCTGGCAGACTGCTTCTCATTCTGTTTTGCATATGTAAATATGACCCTGGGGATAGTCTCCCTAAGGGTGATGGGGGAATCCAGACGTGGACTCCTTGCCCAATGTGCTTAGAGGGATATGGCTGCACCTCACTGACGAGGCCCAAAGGAGGCCGAAACGATCGTCTGGGGTTGTCATGTTCCTTGTTCAGAGGAGAATTGCCTGGTATTTCGGTGCTGGACTGACCATGTAGGCGGGATCAGACTGATATACTACAGGAAAGTTTTCCTCTGTGAAAAGCACAATTGGGCAGAAAGAAGCTACTACCAGGTGGCAACCGGGCCATAGAACAAGCTATTGATGCTGCTGTTCGTTCCTGGCAGACTGCTTCTCATTCTGTTTTGCATATGTAAATATGACCCTGGGGATAGTCTCCCTAAGGGTGATGGGGGAATCCAGACGTGGACTCCTTGCCCAATGTGCTTAGAGGGATATGGCTGCACCTCACTGACGAGGCCCAAAGGAGGCCGAAACGATCGTCTGGGGTTGTCATGTTCCTTGTTCAGAGGAGAATTGCCTGGTATTTCGGTGCTGGACTGACCATGTAGGCGGGATCAGACTGATATACTACAGGAAAGTTTTCCTCTGTGAAAAGCACAATTGGGCAGAAAGAAGCTACTACCAGGTGGCAACCGGGCCATAGTACAAGCTATTGATGCTGCTGTTCGTTCCTGGCAGACTGCTTCTCATTCTGTTTTGCATATGTAAATATGACCCTGGGGATAGTCTCCCTAAGGGTGATGGGGGAATCCAGACGTGGACTCCTTGCCCAATGTGCTTAGAGGGATATGGCTGCACCTCACTGACGAGGCCCAAAGGAGGCCGAAACGATCGTCTGGGGTTGTCATGTTCCTTGTTCAGAGGAGAATTGCCTGGTATTTCGGTGCTGGACTGACCATGTAGGCGGGATCAGACTGATATACTACAGGAAAGTTTTCCTCTGTGAAAAGCACAATTGGGCAGAAAGAAGCTACTACCAGGTGGCAACCGGGCCATAGAACAAGCTATTGATGCTGCTGTTCGTTCCTGGCAGACTGCTTCTCATTCTGTTTTGCATATGTAAATATGACCCTGGGGATAGTCTCCCTAAGGGTGATGGGGGAATCCAGACGTGGACTCCTTGCCCAATGTGCTTAGAGGGATATGGCTGCACCTCACTGACGAGGCCCAAAGGAGGCCGAAACGATCGTCTGGGGTTGTCATGTTCCTTGTTCAGAGGAGAATTGCCTGGTATTTCGGTGCTGGACTGACCATGTAGGCGGGATCAAACTGATATACTACAGGAAAGTTTTCCTCTGTGAAAAGCACAATTGGGCAGAAAGAAGCTACTACCAGGCGGCAACCGGGCCATAGAACAAGCTATTGATGCTGCTGTTCGTTCCTGGCAGACTGCTTCTCATTCTGTTTTGCATATGTAAATATGACCCTGGGGATAGACTCCCTAAGGGTGATGGGGGAATCCAGACGTGGACTCCTTGCCCAATGTGCTTAGAGGGATATGGCTGCACCTCACTGACGAGGCCCAAAGGAGGCCGAAACGATCGTCTGGGGTTGTCATGTTCCTTGTTCAGAGGAGAATTGCCTGGTATTTCGGTGCTGGACTGACCATGTAGGCGGGATCAGACTGATATACTACAGGAAAGTTTTCCTCTGTGAAAAGCACAATTGGGCAGAAAGAAGCTACTACCAGGTGGCAACCGGGCCATAGAACAAGCTATTGATGCTGCTGTTCGTTCCTGGCAGACTGCTTCTCATTCTGTTTTGCATATGTAAATATGACCCTGGGGATAGTCTCCCTAAGGGTGATGGGGGAATCCAGACGTGGACTCCTTGCCCAATGTGCTTAGAGGGATATGGCTGCACCTCACTGACGAGGCCCAAAGGAGGCCGAAACGATCGTCTGGGGTTGTCATGTTCCTTGTTCAGAGGAGAATTGCCTGGTATTTCGGTGCTGGACTGACCATGTAGGCGGGATCAGACTGATATACTACAGGAAAGTTTTCCTCTGTGAAAAGCACAATTGGGCAGAAAGAAGCTACTACCAGGTGGCAACCGGGCCATAGAACAAGCTATTGATGCTGCTGTTCGTTCCTGGCAGACTGCTTCTCATTCTGTTTTGCATAAGTTACAATTAAACCTAAACTTAAAACTACACTATCAATAAATTAATTAAATACAATACCTACAAATAACTACAATTAAATAAACTAACTAAAGTACAAAAAATAAAAAAGAACTAAGTTACAAAAAATAAAAAAATATTTACAAACATTAGAAAAATATTACAACAATTTTAAACTAATTACACCTACTCTAAGCCCCCAAAATAAAAAAATGCCCTACCCTATTCTAAATTAAAAAAGTTCAAAGCTCTTTTACCTTACCAGCCCTGAAAAGGGCCATTTGCGGGGCATGCCCCAAAAAATTCAGCTCTTTTGCCTGTAAAAATAAACATACAATACCCCCCCCAACATTACAACCCACCACCCACATACCCCTAATCTAACCCAAACCCCCCTTAAATAAACCTAACACTAAGCCCCTGAAGATCTTCCTACCTTATCTTCACCATGCCAGGTTCACCGATCCGTCCTCCGAAGTCTTGATCCAAGCCCCCGAAGTCTTCATCCAAGCCCAAGCGGGGGCTGGCGATCCATAATCCGGCTGAAGTCTTCTATCAAGCGGCGGCTGAAGAGGTCCAGAAGAGGCTCCAAAGTCGTCATCCTATCCGGGAAGAAGAGGAGATCCGGACCGGCAACCATCTTGATCCAAGCGGCATCTTCTATCTTCATCCAATGACGAACGGCTCCATCTTGAAGACCTCCAGCGTGGATCCATCCTCTTTGTTCGACGTCCAACTGAAGAATGAAGGTTCCTTTAAGGGACGTCATCCAAGATGGCGTCCCTCGAATTCCGATTGGCTGATAGGATTCTATCAGCCAATCGGAATTAAGGTAGGAAAATTCTGATTGGCTGATGGAATCTTGGATGACGTCCCTTAAAGGAACCTTCATTCTTCAGTTGGACGTCGAACGAAGAGGATGGATCCGCGCTGGAGGTCTTCAAGATGGAGCCGTTCGTCATCGGATGAAGATAGAAGATGCCGCTTGGATCAAGATGGTTGCCGGTCCGGATCTCCTCTTCTTCCCGGATAGGATGAAGACTTTGGAGCCTCTTCTGGACCTCTTCAGCCGCCGCTTGATAGAAGACTTCAGCCGGATTATGGATCGCCAGCCCCCGCTTGGGCTTGGATGAAGACTTCGGAGGACGGATCAGTGAACCTGGCATGGTGAAGATAAGGTAGGAAGATCTTCAGGGGCTTAGTGTTAGGTTTATTTAAGGGGGGTTTGGGTTAGATTAGGGGTACGTGGGTGGTGGGTTGTAATGTTGGGGGGGGGGTATTGTATGTTTTTTTTACAGGCAAAAGAGCTGAATTCTTTGGGGCATGCCCCGCAAATGGCCCTTTTCAGGGCTGGTAAGGTAAAAGAGCTTTGAACTTTTTTAATTTAGAATAGGGTAGGGCATTTTTTTTTTATTTTGGGGGTTATTTTATTAGGGGGCTTAGAGTAGGTGTAATTAGTTTAAAATTGTTGTAATATTTTTCTAATGTTTGTAAATATTTTTTTATTTTTTGTAACTTAGTTCTTTTTTATTTTTTGTACTTTAGTTAGTTTATTTAATTGTAGTTATTTGTAGGTATTGTATTTAATTAATTTATTGATAGTGTAGTGTTAGGTTTAATTGTAACTTAGGTTAGGATTTATTTTACAGGTAATTTTGTAATTATTTTAACTATTGCCTGTAAAATAAATATTAATCCTAAAATAGCTACAATATAATTATTAGTTATATTGTAGCTATATTAGGGTTTATTTTACAGGTAAGTATTTAGCTTTAAATAGGAATAATTTATTTAATAAGAGTTCATTTATTTTGTTAGATTTAAATTATATTTAAGTTAGGGGGGTGTTAGTGTTAGGGTTAGACTTAGCTTTAGGGGTTAATGCATCTATTATAGTAGCAGTGTGGTCCGGTCGGCAGATTAGGGGTTAATTATTGTAGGTAGGTGGAGGCGACGTTGGGGGCGGCATATTAGGGGTTAATAAATATAATATAGGGGTCAGTTGTGTTAGGGGCAGCAGATTAGGGGTACATAGGTATAATGTAGGTTGCGGCGGTGTACGGAGCGGCAGATTAGGGGTGTCAGCGATAGCGGGGGCGGCAGATTAGGGGTTAATAAATATTATGTAGGGGTCGGCGGTATTAGGGGCAGCAGATTAGGGGTACATAGGGATAACGTAGGTTGCGGCCGTGTGCGGTCGGCAGATTAGGGGTTAAAAAAATTTAATAGAGTGGCGGCGATGTGGGGGGGCCTCGGTTTAGGGGTACATAGGTAGTTTATGGGTGTTAGTGTACTTTAGAGCACAGTAGTTAAGAGCTTTATGAACCGGCGTTAGCCCAGAAAGCTCTTAACTACTGACTTTTTTTTGCGGCTGGAGTTTTGTCGTTAAATTTCTAACGCTCACTTCAGCCACGACTCTAAATACCGGCGTTAGAAAGATCCCATTGAAAAGATAGGATACGCAAATGGCGTAGGGGGATCTGCGGTATGGAAAAGTCGCGGCTGCAAAGTGAGCGTTAGACCCTTTCCTGACTGACTCTAAATACCAGCGGTAGCCCAAAACCAGCGTTAGGAGCCTCTAACGCTGGTTTTGACGGCTACCGCCAAACTCTAAATCTAGCCATTAGGGTTTATTTTACAGGTAAGTATTTAGTTTTAAATATAAATAATTTATTAAAGTATAGTGTAGTGTTAGGTGTAATTGTAACTTAGGTTAGTTTTTATTTTACAGGTAAATTTCTCTTTATTTTAGCTAGGTAAGCTATTAAATAGTTAATAACTATTTAATAGCTATTGTACCTAGTTAAAATAAATTGAAATTTGCCTGTAAAATAAAAATAAATCCTAAGATAGCTACAATATAATTATTATTTATATTGTAGCTATATTAGGGTTTATTTTAAAGGTAAGTATTTAGTTTTAAATATGATTAATTTAGTTAATAATAGAAATATTATTTAGATTTATTTAATTAATATTTAAGTTAGGGGGGTTTTAGGGTTAGTGTTAGACTTAGGTTTAGGGGTTAATAAATTTATTACAGTGCCGGCGGTGTAGTGGGGGGCAGGATAGGGGTTAATAAATGTATTATAGGTGGCGACGGTGTAGGGGGGGCAGATTAGGGGTTAATAAGTTTAATATAGGTTGCGGCGGGGTCCGGAAGCGGCGTTTTAGGGGTTAAACTATTTATTTAGTTGCTGCGAGGTGCGGGATCAGCAGGATAGGGGTTAATAACTTTATTATAGAGGGCGACGGTATAAGGGGGGCAGGATAGGGGTTACTAGGTATAATGTAGGTTGCGGCGGTGTCCGGGAGCGGCGGTTTAGGGGTTAATACATTTATAAGAGTTGCGGCGGGGTCTAGTAGCGGCGGTTTAGGGGTTAATAACTTTATTTAGTTGCGGGATGCTCCGGGGGCGCCGGTATAGGGGGTAGAACAGTGTAGTTAGTGTGGGTGCTTAGTGACAGGCTAGAAATAAAGCTGTAAAAAAGCCGAAGAGCAGCGAGATCGGATGAGTGATAACTCTCACAGTCCGCTGCTCATCGGCCCGTACTTGGTGCGCGGCTTTTTGACAGCTTTATTGATAACTTAGGCGAAATTTTGCAGGTCCGCGGCGGCAAAGGTAGGCGAGCTTAGGCAGGCGTATTGGACCGGCGAAGGCAGGTAAAGTAGACAGCTTGATAACTAGGCCTCTGTATTGTATTGATTGTCTGTACTTCTCAATACCTCAATAAAAATTATATATATAAAAAAAAAAGACACTGCTTTTTTATTGGGACATAGATAATCCTGTTGTATGGGTTACACTGGGGCATGAAGCAGGCACTGTAACATGTGTGAGACTAACATTTAAACTTTTTTTAAAAGAAAGGGTAAAATGTTTTTATTAGACTTTATTTTCTGACACATATTTACTTGATAAGACAATTCAAGTTTAAACTGAAAGTAAGGGGGATATTTATCAAAGGTCTGGCGGACCTGATCCGAATCCGTATTCAGAATTGCTCCAGCAGCTTTTGTGAGCTGCTGGTGCAACGCCGCCCCCTGCAGATTCGCGGCCAATCGGCCACCAGCAGGGGGTTGTCAATCAACCTGGTCGTACTCGATCGGGTTGAATTGCGGCGATGTCTGTCCGCCTGCTCAGAGCAGGCGGACAGGTTATGGAGCAGCGGCCTTTAGACCTGAAGGCTCGCCAGAAACACGGGCCCTCAAACTCCATCCGGGGCTTGATAAATTGGCCCCTACAGCTAAATTTCAGCAGCTTATTCATTTCCCCTTTGCTTTAAAATAAAACAATGCAACATTTTAAACTGTTCGGATTAAAAAAAAACAGTTATTTCTGGTACTCAGTGTACCAGGAAGCTATTTTTAGTGCCTCTCTGTGTCGCAGCAGTAATTCGAGCTCTGCAGTTGTGGTGGCCACATGACTGGCTTTACTTCATAATGTTTCTGAGAAAAAAGTTGTTTGTCTCCATTTCTGGGTGATCCAGTCTTAATTGGTAGCGGTAAGGCACCTCAGTAATTGAGGTGTGGGGTTGCCTGAGCGGTATTTTAGAAGTTTATTTGATGTTTATTAAATGTTTTTTCTTAAAGGGACACTGAACCCAAATTTTTTCATTCGTGATTCAGATAGAGTATGACATTTTAAGCAACTTTCTAATTTAATCCTATTATCAAATTTTCTTTATTCTCTAGGTATCTTTATTTGAAATGCAAGAATGCAAGTTTAGATGCCGGCCCATTTTATTGGTGACACCAATAAAAAAGTGCTGTCCATGGTTCTGAACCAAGAAAAAAGCTTAGATGCCTTCTTTTTCAAATAAAAATAGCAAGAGAACGGAGAAAAATTGATAATAGGAGTAAATTAGATAGTTGCTTAAAATTGTATGCTCTATCTGAATCATGAAAGAAATAAAATTGGAATCAGTGTCCCTTTAACTTTTCTCATATAATTTTAGCTGGGTATTTTTTCCTTGGCTTATTTTAATTGAATATTAAAATATTTTAAACTTATCTGTACAAGTTTATTTACTGTTTCACAACATGTCTGAAAGGTGACATTTTTGAGCCCAATGTCTCTCAGGATGATGCCGTTAAAATAATACCCCAGCTTTCTCCTGCTAGGTCCCAAGCCTCAATGGCGTCACATGCAGTGCCCTGCAGTTCCTCTATAACTCCTAGTGGAGTTTATTTAAAAGCAGAAATTGCTGCCCTCGTATCTTCAGCGGTATCTGCGGCATTAGCTGCCATTCCCAGATTACAGGGAAAACGCAAGAGGAAATCTAGAAATTCAGAAAGTAAGGTGCCTGTCCTCAGTTCTGTTTCTCAAGTTGCCCTTTCTCATAAGTCTGATGAGGAAGATACATTGGGACTTTCTGAGGATGAAATCTCAGATTCGGAAAGTATAATTCCTTCTTCTGAGACTGAGGTGGTATCCTTCAGATTTAAGTTTGAACACCTTTGTGTATTGTTAAAGGAGGTTTTAGCTACTTTAGATGAATCCGATACCCCTGTCATTGTCACTCCTAAGAAATCTAGTAAACTTAATAGTTTCTTTGATGAACTTTTCACTTCGGAGGTTTTTCCTGTGCCGTACCGTGCTAGGGAGATTATCTCACAGGAATGGGAGAAACCAGGGGTGTCTTTTTCCCCATCTCCCATTTTTAAGAAAATGTTTCCTGTCGAGGACTCCATTAAAGACCCTTGGTATACTGTACCCAAAGTTGAAGGGGCCATTTCCACTCTGGCTAAGAGAACCACTATTCCTATTGATAATAGCTGCTCTTTTAAGGATCCGATGGGCAAGAAGCTGGAGGCTTATTTGAAAAAGATTTATGTTCATCAAGGTCTCCAATGGCAACCTGCTGTGTGTATTGCCACAGTGAGTAGTGCGGCATCTTATTGGTTTGACGCCTTGTCTGATTCTCTTCAAGTAGAGACTTCCTTGGTTGAAATTCAGGATAGGATTAAAGCTCTTAAATTGGCCAATATCTTTATTGCAGATGCCATTTTACAGGTTGTTAGACTAGGAGCTAAAACTTCTAGTTTCACTGTCCTAGCCCGCAGGGCGTTATGGTTGAAATCTTGGTCTGCGGATGTTTCCTCTAAAGTCAAGCTTCTGGTGATTCCTTACAAGGGCAAAACCTTGTTTTGACCCGGTTTGGCAGAAATTAATTAATTTTCGTTCCTTTCATAACTTCAGAGGAAAGCCTTCCCCTTCTTCATCCAAGCAGGAACAATCCAAGTCTTCTTGGAAACCTAATCAGTCTTGGAACAAGGGGAAACAATCAAAGAAACCTGCGGCTGATTCCAAATAAGCATAAAGGGGTTGCCCCCGATCTGGGATTGGATCAGGTGGGGGTAGACTTTCTCAGTTCTCTCAAGCCTGGATATGAGATGTCCCAGATCCCTGGATTGTGGACATAGTATCCCAGGGTTGAAAATTGGAATTTAAGACTTTTCCTCCCAGAGACAGATTCCTTCTCTCTAGATTATCTGCAGACCAGATAAAGAGAGAGGCATTCTTAAAATGTATACAACATCTCTCCTCCCTGGGAGTGATAGTTCCAGTGCAGGAACAGGGTCTCGGGTTCTACTCCAACCTATTTTTGGTTCCCATAAAAGAGGGAAATTTTGTCCCATTCTAGGCTTGAAGTGTGTAAACAAGTTTCTCAAAGTCCCATCCTTCAAGATGGAGACTATACGCTCCATTCTTTCTTTAGTACAAGAGGGTCAGTTCTTGACAACCATAGACCTAAAGGATGCATATCTTCATGTTCCTATTCACAGGGACCATCACAGATTCCTGAGATTGGCCTTTCTGGACAAACATTTCCAGTTCGTGGCCCTTCCATTTGGTCTAGCCACGGCTCCCAGAATTTTTTCTAAAGCTTTGGGGGCTCTTTTGGCAGTGATCCGTTATCATGGAATTGCTGTGTCACCGGCACCCTACCTGGACGAAATATTGGTTCAGGCGCCATCTTTTTAACAAGCAAAATCTGACACAGTGTTATAAGCTTGTATAATGTGGCTATTCCCAGAGAACCTTAAGTGAAACAGGCTTATACAAAAGGTTATTACCAAGGGAGATAGCTGATTTATTTAGCATAAGTTCTTTTTATAACACTTTACAGAATCAAAATAAAGTGAATAAAACAGATGAAATGTAGCCTTTGTATGTTTTACACACTTGTAAAGAGTTGTGTTCTTTAAAGATAGAAGGCAGCAAACAAGCAGCTTATTGGTACTTGTCTGAGAAAAGCAGATTTTTATAGCAAAGTCTCTTTTTAGTTAAGCTTAGAAGTGAGAAACTGATTTGCAGTCTGCAATGTCCATATATCAAGAGGTATCAGGTTACAGCAGGCAAAGTGTGATACAGAGAGAAGGAGAGAGCCAGATTTAACCAGTTGTAAGCACTTTAACAGTTTGTATGTCAGCAGAACTTTGGATAACAATATATACAGCTAGAGACAATTGTATATAAAATTAATGATACTTGCAAGTGAGTTTAGAACTGCAGAGAGCGAAGTTGGCACTGAGTCAAAACGGATCACAGCAGGGAAGCTGTTCTTATTTCCTGGTAGAGGTAGACACTCAGTAACGGAGCTGGCTGGAAAATCAGACTGCAGAGTTAACACAAACTTGCAAGAGTTGCTGCCAAAGTCTGTTTCTTGAAGTGTAAAGCGGCAGGAAATGCTTCTTAGGTTTAGAAGCTGGAGAAATGACAACAAGGATTTCCTTAAACAGGTACAAAAGCAGGATCTGTAGATTTTAGCTTTAGAGCTTGAAGCAGAGTGGGAACTACAAACTTCAATTATCAAGCAAAGCACAGGTGTACTGAACACACCTTTAAAGGGAGGTGAAGGAGTGGGTTGGTCTTAGTTCTTAAAGCTACAGGAATATGACAGATCCCCCCTTTCAGGGGCGCACCCTTCCCGGATCCAAACCTGGTTTGTCAGGATGTAGACGATGGAAGGATGTGAGTAATTGGGGAGCATGTAAATCCCTAAGGGGTATCCAAGAATCCTCCTCATGACCATACCCTTTCCAATGTACCAAATACTCAATTGTTCTACCCCGGCGGCGCGAATCCAGAATTGATTCCACTTTGAATTCCGATTGATCTTCTATCAGCTGAGGAGAGTTCTTGATGACTTGAGGAATATAAACATCAGATCCTTGATAGGGTTTAAATAGAGATACATGGAAGGATGGGTGTATCTTGTAAGATGCGGGTAGATCAAGAATCGCAGCATTAGTGTTGATCATTCTTTTTATCTTGAACGGACCTATGAACTGGTTAGCCAGTTTTTTGCTTGGTACCTTTAATTTGAGGTTTTTTGTTGAGAGCCATACTCTATCGCCAACTGAGTATTGAGGTGGAGTTAGATGTTTTTTATCAAAATATCTCTTTTGGGTACATTTAGATTTCTCTAAGTGAATCTTTAGGGAAGTCATAGTTTGTTTCAAATTAGAGACATAATCCAGAGCATAAGGTGATTTTGAGGTGGAGATGTAGTTGGGTACAGTAGTTGGATGGTAACCATAAGTGGCAAAGAAGGGTGAAACTTTAGTAGAAGAGTTGATGGAATTGTTGTATGCGAACTCTGCAAGAGGTAACCATTCAACCCAGTCATCCTGGTTCTGTGAGATATAACACCTTAAGTATTGCTCCAAAGTCTGATTCAGTCTTTCAGTAAGGCCATTAGATTGGGGATGAAATGCTGTTGACATTCTAGAGGAGATTCTTAACAATTTACATAGTTCCTTCCAAAACCTGGATGTAAATTGGGTCCCTCGATCAGTGACTATAGAGGTCGGTAAACCATGGAGTTTCACGATGTGATCAAAGAATGTTTTAGCTGTTGTGAGAGCGTTTGGAATTCTCTTAAGAGGTATGAAAAAGGAGAGTTTAGTAAGATGATCTATAACCACTAATATGGTTGTGAATTAATTAGATGGTGGTAATTCGACTATGAAATCCATTCCAATCATGGTCCAAGGGACTTCAGGTATAGGTAATGGTTTTAGTAAACCAAAAGGTCTGTGGTGTTCTTTTTTGCAAGCTGCAGATACATGACAATCTGACACAAAGGTAACTACATCTTGTCTTAAACCAGGCCACCAGTAATTCCTTGTTAATAAATCCTGGGTTTTAGTGATTCCAGGATGACCGGACATAGGGTTCGTATGATGTAGATGTAGGATCTCCTTCCTTACAGAAGGAGGAACGTATAACAAATTGTTGTAGAAGTATAATCCTGAAGTGGCGTCCTTTACGCAGCATGTTGGAATGGTAGAATCTTTTAGTAAAGCTAATAAAATGTCTTTTTGTAGGCTAGAAGTTACAGCTATAAACTTGGTCGACGGTATAACTGTTTGTTGTTCTTCCTTTTCATTATGTTTAGTAAAAGAACGGGAAAGAGCATCAGCTTGGATGTTCCTTGAACCTGGTCTATATGTGATCTGAAAGTTAAAACGGTCCAGGAATAAAGACCATCGGACTTGTCTTGATGACAAGGTCTTGTTTTTTCTAAGATATTGTAAATTCTTATGATCTTTAAGAACTGTAAAAGGTTTGAGTGTCCCTTCCAGTAGGTGTCTCCAGTGTTCCAGGGCACATTTGATAGCTAAAAGTTCCAGGTCCCCCACGGAGTAATTCCTTTCAGCTATAAACAGGAGCCGAGAGTAAAAAGCTACAGGATGTAGGACTGCTGAAGTATCGGTTTGTTGTTGGGAGAGAATAGCACCAATACCAACAGTAGAAGCATCAACCTCTAACACAAATTGGAATTCTGGATTAGGAAGCTGTAGGATAGGAGCTGAAGTAAAAGATTCTTTTAAATGCTCGAAAGCTTGTTGGGCTTCTACAGTCCAAACGAGTCGATTCTTACCAGTTAACTTAGTTAGAGGTTGGACAATGGATGAAAATCGTTTGATGAATCTCCTATAAAAATTAGAGAAGCCTAGAAACCTCTGAAGAGATTTCACAGAGGTAGGTACAGGCCATTTGAGTATGGATGTAACCTTCTCTGGATCCATGTTTACACCGTTAGGGGAAATTATGTAACCCAAAAATTTTATTGTCTTTGCATGGAATACACATTTCTCAGCCTTGGCGTATAGCTGATGTTCTCTTAATCTAGACAAAACCCATCTTACATGTTTTACATGATCAGTTAGATTTTTGGAGTATATCAAAATATCGTCTAGATATATTACAACACACACATCCATTAAGTCTTTGAAAATATCGTTTATGAAAAATTGAAATGTGGCCGGAGCATTAGTTAAGCCGAATGGCATAACATTATATTGAAAGAGACCATAACGGGTTCTGAATGCTGTTTTCCATTTGTCACCGCTTTTTATCCTGATTAAGTTGTATGCTCCCTTCAAATCTAGTTTGGTAAAAATGGTTGCATCTGTTAACCGTTCAAGTAATTCAGGTATTAAAGGAAGTGGATACCTATTTTTAATCGTAATAGAGTTTAATGCTCTGTAATCAATGATTGGGCGTAAGGTCACATCTTTATTTGTGACAAAGAATATGCCCGCTGCTGCAGGAGAGGTTGAGGTAGAAATAAAACCTTTCCTTAGATTATCGTCTAGGTACTCTCTGAGAAATTTTAATTCTTTTTGAGAGAGTGGAAAAATTCGGCCGAACGGTATGATAGACCCAGGTTTAGTATCAATGGGGCAATCATAAGGTCTGTGTGGAGGTAGATTTTCGGCTTCCTTAAGGTCAAATACATCTGAAAAGTCTGAATACTGCAATGGTAAATGAGGGTGTAGAGTTTTGATTTCCACACAGGGAAAACAGGTAGCAGAACAGTATGGGGAAGAAAACGTTACTGTGTTACTGCTCCAGTCTATTTGAGGGTTGTGTTTTCTTAACCACGGATAACCCAATATTAAGGGGTGTAGTGAGCTAGGAATGATATCAAACGTAATGTATTCTGTATGACCCATGTTACAAGAGACAAGTAAGGGAACAGTATGGTGTGTGATTGGGCCTTTTAAATAAGTAGAGCCATCAATAACCTTCACATAGATAGGGGTTTGCTTTTGCACACAAGGTATTTTATTAGTATATACAAGGGTTTTGTCAATGAAGCTTCCATAAGCTCCAGAATCAATCAGCGCCTCAGTCTTGAGATGATGCTGGTCCCACTGCAAAGACAATGTGAAAGTTAATTGTGATTCATGAATGTTATCAGTATTTGGGTTAACTATAAGAATCTTACCCCTTTTTTGCCGGTTCAGAATAGGGCAGGAAGAGACACTGTGTTCTTTATTCCCACAGTACATACAGAGGTTTGATATCCTCCTTCTCTTTTTCTCTTCTTGGGATAATGGTCCACGGATGGCCCCAATTTCCATGGGCACAGGGGCTGTGGAGGTCTTTTCAGCATGAGAGGGTGTAAACCTTTTGAGGTAAGTCTCTGGGTGTTGTTTTTCGGCTCTCCTCTCTCTGTATCGTCTATCCATTGTTATGCATATCTTTATGAGGGATTCCATGGTGTCTGGAGGTTCAATGCGAGAGATCTCATCCTTAAGGAGTTCAGAGAGACCTAAACGGAATTGGTTTTTTAAACTTACAGTATTCCACTGCGAATCTGTGGCCCAGAGCTGAAAATCTGCCACATAGTCCTCAACTGGACGTTTGCCTTGCTTCAGGGTGCGCAAATTTGATTCTGCTGTTAACTGGGTGTTGCAATCCTCATACAAGACAGCCATCTCCTTAAAAAATTCACTGATAGAATTCATAATAGGATCATCAGTTTCATAAAACTTATCAGCCCACGAATGGGGATCTCCAGTTAGATAAGAGATGGTAGTACAAACCTTGATCTTGTCAGTGTAATATGTCCTGGGCTTCATGGAAAACATCAGCATGCATGCATTTCTGAATTCACAAAAGCGTGTTCTTTCACCAGAAAAAATACGTGGAGGGTTAACCTGTGGTTCAGGGTGATCAGCCTCTTTCCTTGAAAAGAAATCATTCATTAACCTCTTCAGGGTGTAGTTTTCATTTTTAACTTCAGTCAAATTTGTGCTAAAATTTCAACTTTCTGGTTTAAGGAAGCTATTTCAATTGCCATTGAGGCAGGATCCATGATTTTCCTATATACAAGCTTTAAACTATAATGTATATATGTTAGTAAATTTCTTTATAGGCTTGATAATTCTGTTATAAGCTTGTATAATGTGGCTATTCCCAGAGAACCTTAAGTGAAACAGGCTTATACAAAAGGTTATTACCAAGGGAGATAGCTGATTTACTTAGTATAAGTTCTTTTTATAACACTTTACAGAATCAAAATAAAGTGAATAAAACAGATGAAATGTAGCCTTTGTATGTTTTACACACTTGTAAAGAGTTGTGTTCTTTAAAGATAGAAGGCAGCAAACAAGCAGCTTATTGGTACTTGTCTGAGAAAAGCAGATTTTTATAGCAAAGTCTCTTTTTAGTTAAGCTTAGAAGTGAGAAACTGATTTGCAGTCTGCAATGTCCATATATCAAGAGGTATCAGGTTACAGCAGGCAAAGTGTGATACAGAGAGAAGGAGAGAGCCAGATTTAACCAGTTGTAAGCACTTTAACAGTTTGTATGTCAGCAGAACTTTGGATAACAATATATACAGCTAGAGACAATTGTATATAAAATTAATGATACTTGCGAGTGAGTTTAGAACTGCAGAGAGCGAAGTTGGCACTGAGTCAAAACGGATCACAGCAGGGAAGCTGTTCTTATTTCCTGGTAGAGGTAAACACTCAGTAACGGAGCTGGCTGGAAAATCAGACTGCAGAGTTAACACAAACTTGCAAGAGTTGCTGCCAAAGTCTGTTTCTTGAAGTGTAAAGCGGCAGGAAATTCTTCTTAGGTTTAGAAGCTGGAGAAATGACAACAAGGATTTCCTTAAACAGGTACAAAAGCAGGATCTGTAGATTTTAGCTTTAGAGCTTGAAGCAGAGTGGGAACTACAAACTTCAATTATCAAGCAAAGCACAGGTGTACTGAACACACCTTTAAAGGGATGTGAAGGAGTGGGTTGGTCTTAGTTCTTAAAGCTACAGGAATATGACACACAGAGATATTGTTGTCTTTTCTTCGTTCCCACGGATGGAATGTGAATCTGGAAAAAAGCTCCCTTTCCCCTGCTACAAGATTAGTGTTCTTAGGGACCATAATAGATTCTCTATTGATGAAGATTTTTCTGACAGAGGTGAGGAAAAACAAAATCATTTCCTCTTGCCTCTCTCTTCAGGCTACTGCTCATCCTTCAGTGGCTCAATGTATGGAGGTAATCGGTCTGATGGTGGCTTCCATGGACATCACTCCTTTTGCTCGATTCCATTTGAGAGCTCTCCAGTTGTGCATGCTAAGATAATGGAATGGTGACCATGCAGATCTATCTCAGAGAATAGAGTTAGATCAGTCGTCAAGGGATTCTTTACCGTTGTGGATTTCTCAGGAAAACCTGTCTCAGGGCACATGCTTTCTGAGACCTTCCTGGGTGATCGTGACCACGGATGCCAGTCTGCTGGGCTGGGGAGCAGTCTTGAACTAGTTAAAAGCTCAGGGCCTTTGGACTCAGGAGGAGTCTGCTCTTCCCATTAACATCTTGGAGTTGAGGGCAATTTACAATGCTCTATTGGCTTGGCCTTAGTTGTCCTCAGCCCAGTTTATCAGGTTCCAGTCAGACAATATAACCTCTGTGGCTTACATCAATTACCAGAGAGGAACTCAGAGTTCCTTAGCCATGAAGGAGGTTGCTTGGATTCTTCAGTGGGCAAGGACCCACAATTGCTGTCTATCTGCCATCCACATTCCAGGAGTAGACAACTGGGAAGCAGATTTTCTGAGCAGACAGACTTTTCATCCCGGGGAGTGGGAACTCCATCCGGAGGTGTTTTCCAGCTTAGTCCTCAAATGGGGGGTGCCGGAGTTAGATCTGATGGCGTCCCGTCAGAATGCCAAGCTTCCAAGGTACGATTCAAGGTCAAGAGATCCGCAGGACATTTTAATAGATGCTCTGGCGGTTCCTTGGGTTTTCAGGTTGGCATACCTGTTTCCTCTGTTTGCTCTCCTTCCACGAGTCATTGCTCGTATCAAACAGGAGAGGGCGTCAGTGAATCTAATAGCCCCTACGTGGCCTCTCAGGATCTGGTTTGCAGACCTAGTGGAGATGTCATCTCTCCCACCTTGGAGACTACCTCTGAGGAAGGACCTGCTGATTCAGGGTCCCTTCCTTCATCCAAATCTCGTTTCTCTGAAGTTGACTGCTTGGAGATTGAATGCTTAATTCTGTCTAAGCCTGTTTTTTTAGCCTGTTACTAGAAAGATTTACCATAAGATATGGCGTAAATATCTTTATTGGTGTGAATCCAAGGACTACTCTTGGAGTAGAATTAGAATTCCTAGAATTTGATCTTTTCTTCAGGAAGGCCTGGAGAAGGGATTTTCAGTCAGTACCCTGAAGGGTCACATTTCTGCTTTATCAGTTTTACTATATAAACGTTTGGCGGATGTGCCAGATGTGCAATCTTTTTGTCAGGCCTTGGTAAAAATCAGGCCTTTCTTTAAGTCTGTTGCTCCTCCTTGGAGCCTTAACCTTGTTCTGAAAGTTTTACAGCTGGCTCTGTTTGAGTCATTGCATTCCATTGACATTAAGTTGTTATCTTGGAAGGTTTTGTTTCTTGTTGCTATCTCTTCTGCTCAAAGAGTCTCAAAACTCTTAGCTCTGCAGTGTGATTTTCATGTCGACAAGGCGGTTCTTCGTACTAAGTTAGGTTTCCTTCCTAAGGTTGTTTCTAATAGAAATATCAATCAGGAAATTGTTGTTCCCTCTCTGTGTCCTAATCCTTCTTCTTCCCAAGAGCATTTGTTACACAATTTGGATGTTGTAAGTGCTCTAAAATTCTACTTACAGGCAACTAAGGATTTTCGCCAGTCCTCTGCCCTCTTTGTCTGTTTCTCTGGGAAATGTAAAGGTCAGAAAGCTACTGCTACTACTCTTTATTTTTGTTTACGAAGTATAATTCGTTTGGCTTATGAGACTATTAGACATCAGCCTCCTGAGAGAAATACGGCTCAATACACAAGAGCTGTTTCCTCTTCTTGGGCTGTCAAAAATGAAGCTTCTGTGGAACAAATTTGCAAGGCTGCAACTTGGTCTTCTCTACATACTTTTTCCAAATTTTCCAAATTTGATATTTTTGCCTCGGCTGAGGCTTCTTTTGGGAGAAAGGTTCTTCAAGCGGTGGTGCCTTCTGTTTAGGACTGCCTGTCTTGTCCCTCCCTATTTATCCGTGTCCTCTAGCTTGGGTATTGGTTCCCAACAGTAATTACTCAAGCTGTGGACTCACCATATCTTAGGAAAGAAAAACAAAATTTATGCTTACCTAATAAATTTCTTTCTTTCCGGATATGGTAAGTCCATGGCCCCCACCCTTTATTTTAAGACAGTTGTTCTTTTTCTCCATTTCCCTTTGGTCGAATGACTGGGGGTTGTGAGTAAGGGAGTGATACCTAGCAGTTTAACTGTGGTGCTCTTTGCCTCCTTCTGCTGGTAAGGAGTGATATTCCCAACAGTAATTACGCAAGCCATGAACTCACCATATCCGGAAATAAATAAATTTGTCAGGTAAGCATAAATTTAATTTTTTTACTTTTGTGTCCATTTGTGTTGTTTAAGAATAAATATTAACTTGTTTTCTTTGTCTGAAAACACTGCGGGCTTGATTACAAGTGGCGTGTTTTTTTTTTTTTTTTTTTTTTTTAAATAGGGAAAACTCTGGATTGTGTTTGTATTGCAAGTTAAAAAAAATTATTTTGCGCTAGCGGTAGCCCGAATAGAGCAAAATATCCTATGTCCCCTATAGAAATCAATGGAGAGAAAAAACTAACACTTTAATGCTCGTGGGATAGTCACTACTTGGCCAGTAGTCTTCTTATCCCAGCATCAAGTGGAATAATAGGAAATATCCCAGTGCAGAGAGAGTTTGTAAAATGAGGTAAGCGGCACTCACAGTAGGCAGGGTAGTCCAGGGTGGCAATCCAGCTGTATAGCAGCTCAGGGGTAAACCAATAGAAGGACCAGGGACAGGCAGGAGTCAGCAACAAAAGGAAATCCAGGAGCACAACAGTTCAGGGGTAAACCACTAGGATGGTCATACAGGCAAAGTTTAGCAACAGTATAGCAATCCAGCAGTTCAGGGGTTAAGCAGGCAGAGTGATCAAACAGGCAAAGTTTAGAAATAGTATAGCAATTCAGTGTTCAGGGGTTAAGCAGACAGAGTGGTCAGACAGGCATAGTTCAGCAACAGTATTACAATCCAGCATAAAGTATTATAACACCCAGGAGCACACTAAGTAGCACCTATACTTGGGCAGTGATAGGTAGAATGTGAGCAACTTACATAGGCGCAGGATTCGCGCCACAGGAGATACTGACTGGCTTCAGAGGGGAAGAGACTTGCGGCGATGATGTCACCGCCGCACGCACACAGGAGTCCACTGTTCCCTAGTGACGGGCAGAGCAGCAAGCGCCGCATCCTGGCAACAGCCAGAGCGGCATGACAAAGACCCGAGATTCGCATTCTCCTTAGAAGTCAATGGAGAGAAAAAAATTGTTGAAAAAAGCCTAACACCCATCGCGCAAACAACATAGCATAATTACATTCGCAAATGTGAAATATTTACAGTAAACAGTTAAAGGGACACTGTACCCAATTTTTTTCTTTCGTGATTCAGATAGAGCATAACATTTTAAGCAACTTTCTAATTTACTCCTGTTATCAAATTTTCTTCATTCTCTTGGTATCTTTATTTGAAATGCAAGAAAGTAAGTTTAGATGCCGGCCCATTTTTGGTGATCAACCTGGGTTGTTCTTGCTGATTGGTGGATAAACTCATCCACCAATAAAAAAGTGCTGTCCAGAGTACTGAATAAAAAAAAAAAGCTTAGATGTCGTCTTTTTAAAATAAAGATAGCAAGAGAACGAAGAAAAATTGATAATAGGAATAAATTAGAAAGTGGCTTAAAATTGCATGCTCTATCTGAATCATGAAAGAAAAAAATTGGGTTCAGTGTCCCTTTAAAACATAGTTAAACTCTTTATTAATGATAAATATTGCATAAATATTTTTTTACATCTTTTCATGCACTAATGCACTTATATATATGTCTATATATGTGTACATATATATTTATGTAATCAAGAACATTAAGGAGAGGACGCAATTGCTAAAAGAGTTCTATTAGATACATTGCATATAGGCACAACTGCCAAAGCAAAAAGTCAATTAACGTGGTGCAGACCCTTCAAAATTTATATTGTAAAAAACAAAATAGGGAGAGTTACCGGGAACGGAATCCTGGTAAAGAAAGACAGGGATTTCAGCACTCTTTTGAAAAAAACTCTCAAATCATTTTAAATCATGAAAGTTACTTTAATCGTGAAAGTCCCTCCTCCACATCCTGGGAGCAGATCCATGCAAGTGAAAATTTAATGAAACACATAAGCATAAGAAAATCAACTCGTAGATGACTTCAGTATAGAACCTGACAGGTCAGGGGTACACGTCAAATACAATCATTAGATACAAATTGTAACAGCTGTCTTGTCAAATCACAGAATTGTATGTATAGCCCACTACACCCTGCTGCACACAGAACCCCCAAATCCTCATACTGGAGGTATATCCTGGGCAGGTTAATAAAGGGATCTAAGTGGCTAATTCTACAATGTCAGTGATATACAGAAGCGGAAAATATTTACATGTGGTGTATGATATACATGGAAATGCTCGTACAAGATACTATTGGTTATATCAAGAGAGACCACCTCAAGTCTAGCTACACCCGGCTGCTCGCAGCACCCCTATATATGAGGGGCTTAACGCTGTGCAGGTGATATTAGGGATCTAAGCGGACAAGCAAGTGGACTCCCTGAATATGTACAAGGCAAAATGAGAAAGCACAATTATGCAAGTGTCGCTCATACACATATTTCACATCTAGCAACCGTTGATCATATATATACACAGTTCCAAGCAGAAGCCTGTATGCAGGATGGAGCGATGTTAAAGCACAGGTGCAGAGAACATGTTAGTATTGCCGGATGTAAGCAAGCAAGCGAAAGCCAAGTTGAGTTAGGTAAAGCACAGTCTTAGCAAGAAATATATAGATCTGGTGACTGTGGAGGCCATTGGAGTACAGTGAACTCATTGTCATGTTCAAGAAACCAGTTTGAGATGATTTCATCTTTGTGACATGGTGCATTATTCTGCTGGAAGTAGCCATCAGAAGATGGCTACAATGTAGTCATAAAGGGATGGACATGGTCAGCAACAATACTCAGGTAGGCTGTGTTGTTTAAACGATGCTCAATTGGTACTAAGGGGCCCAAAGTGTGCTAAGAAAATATCCCCCACACCATTACACCACTACCACCAGCCTGAACCGTTGATACAAGGCAGGATGGATCCATGCTTTCATGTTGTTTACCCTAAATTCTGATTCTACCATCTGAATGTTGCAGCTGAAATCGAGACTCATCAGACCAGGCAACGTTTTTTCCAATCTTCTATTGTCCAAATTTAGTGAGCCTGTGCGAATTGTAGCCTCAGTTTCCTGTTCTTAGCTGACAGGAGTAGCACCAGGTGTGGTCTTCTGCTGCTGTAGCCCATGTGCTTCAAGGTTCGACGTGTTGTGCATTCAGAGATGGTATTCTGCATACCTTGTTTGTAAAGAGTGGTTATTTGAGTTACTGTTGCCTTTCTATCATCTTGAACCAGTCTACCCATTCTCCTCTGACCTCTGACATCAACAAAGCATTTTTTTTTCCACACAACTGCCGCTCACTGAATATTTTCTCTTTTTCAGAATATTCTCTGTAAACTCTGGAGATGGCTGTGTGTGAAAATCCTAGTAGATCAGCTCTTTTTGAAATACTAAGACCAGCCCGCCTGCCACCAACAACCATGCAACATTCAAAGTCACTTAAATCCCATTTCTTCCCTATTCTGATGCTCGGTTTGAACTTCAGCAAGTTGTCTTCACCACATCTAGATGCCTAAATGCATTGAGTTGCTGCCATGTGATTGGCTGATTAGCAATTTGTGTTACCAAACAAAAGAACAGGTGTACCTAATAAAGTGGCCGGTAAGTGTATATACACATATACTGTATAGACATATGTATATACATACAAATACATCTTTAGCAATGTATCTCTATGTTAAAGTACTTTGGCTGCTTTTTTTTTCTAACACCCGAGATCTCATATCTTTGAGCTCTTATAAGAGCTGTTTAATTTAGGGCAATGCCCTACAAAAGGCCCTTTTAAGGACCATTGGTAGTTTATTCTAGATTATGTTTTTTATTTTGGGGTGTTTTTTTTAAATGGGTATTAGAATAGGCATAATTTTTATTATTTTTGATGATTTGTTTGTTATTTTGTGTAATGTTTTTTTTTTTGTTTTGGGGTGGGTTTTTATTTTTAGATTATGGCTTGGGCAGCAGAAGAGCTAAATGCCCTTTTAAGGGCAATGCCTTTTAAGGGCAATGGTAGGTTTTACTTTATTTTTATTTTGTGGGTTTGGGGGGTGGGGGTTTGTATACTGTTAGGGGGCGTTTATTTTTTTTTGTAGCAAAAGTTAACTTTAGGGCAATGCCCTACAAAAGGCCATTTTAAGCCCCCCCCCCAAAAAAGGCCCTTTTAAGGGCCCTTGGTAGTTTGGGGGTGGGGGTTTGTATACTGTTAGGGGGTGTTTGTTTTTGTAGCAAAAGAGCTGTTAACTTTAGAGCAATGCCCTACAAAAGGCCCTTTTAAGGGCCCTTGGTAGTTTATTCTAGATTAGGCTTTTTTTATTTTGGGGTGTTTTTTTTTTTTAAAGGGTATTAGAATAGGAATAATTTTTTTTGGATAATTTCGTTTAGTTTTTTTTGTAATGGTAGTTTTTTTATTTTTTGTGATTTTAGTGTTTTTTATTTTTTGTAATTGTAGGTTTTAGTGTAAAGTAGTTTAGGTTTTATTTCACAGGTATGTTTGTATTTATTTTAACTAGGTAGTTATTAAATAGTTAATAACTATTTACTAACTAGTCTACCTAGTTAAAATAAATACAAACTTTCCTGTGAAATAAAAATAAAACCTAAGCTAGCTACAATATAAATATTAGTTATATTGTAGCTAGTTTAGGTTTTATTTCACAGGTAAGTTTGTATTTAGTTTTAAATAGGTATAATTTAGTTAAAAATTGTTTAGCTCTATTGTAATTATGTTAAAGTTAGGGGGTGTTAGGGTTACGTTAGGGTTAGGGTTACGGTTAGGGTTAGAGTTATTATTATTATTATCAGGTATTTGTAGAGCGCCAACAGATTCCGCAGCGCTGTAAACATAGTCGGTGTACAGGATAGCTTTTGTAGGGATCAAGTGGGTAGAGGGCCCTGTCGAGAGTTTCACTGTTGTAGTCGGCTCTTATGAAGGCAATCTGCAAACAGCTGGGCTCATAGGCTTACATTCTAAGGGGTTCAAGGGGAAAGCAATGGAGTTAGGAAAGGTTAGTGTTGGTTGTAAGCACTTGAAGCTGTTAAAACTAGGGGAGAGTCTTGTGGAGCGAGGCAGGGAGTTCCACAAGATGGGGGCCAGTCTGGAGAAGTCCTGTAAACGGGAATGTGAGGAAGTAACAAGAGAGGAGGAGATCCTGAGCTGATCGAAGGGGACGGGAGGGGGAGTATCTGGAGACAAGTTCTGAAATATAGGGGGGAGCAGTGCAGTTGAGAGCTTTGTATATCAGAGTGAGGATTTTGTGTTTAATCCTAGAGGCAAGAGGAAGCCAGTGAAGGTATTGGCAGAAAGGTGCAGCAGATGAAGAGCGACGAGTAAGGAAGGTGAGCCTGGCAGAGGCATTCATAATGGATTGTAAAGGAGCTATGCGGCAGCTAGGTAGACCAGAGAGTACGGAGTTGCAGTAGTCGAGGTGGGAAAGGATGAGAGAGTGGATTAAAATCTTAGTTGTATCTTGTGTAAGGAAATGTCTAATTTTAGAGATGTTTTTAAGGTGGAAGCGGCAGGCTTTAGCCAAGCACTGAATGTGAGGAGTGAAGGAAAGATCTGAGTCAAGTGTGACCCCAAGACATCGGGCATGCGGGGTAGGAGTAATGATAGAATTATCAACAGTTATAGAAATTTTGGGGGTGGAGATATTGGAAGAAGGGGGAAAAATAAGGAGTTCTGTTTTGGAGAGATTTAGCTTAAAGTAGTGAGAGGACATCCAAGATGAGATATGAGAAAGACAGTTAGTGACACGGGTTAGTAAGGAAGGAGGTAGGTCTGGTGCAGAGAGGTAGATTTGGGTGTCATTGGCATACAAATGATATTGAAACCCATGGGACTTTATTAAGGAACCTAATGATGACGTGTAGATTGAAAAGAGAAGGGGACCGAGGACAGAGCCTTGAGGTACTCCAACAGAAAGTGGTAACGGGGCAGAGGATGCTCCGGAGAAGGCTACACTAAATGTACGGTTAGTCAGATAGGAAAATAACCACGAGAGAGCTGTGTCGCAGATGCTGAAGGATTAGAGGGTTTGGAGCAGAAAAGGGTGGTCAACAGTGTCAAAGGCTGCAGACAGGTCAAGGAGGATAAGCAGAGAGAAGTGGCCTTTGGATTTTGCTGTAAGTAGGTCATTAGTAACCTTGACAATTGCTGTCTCTGTAGAGTGATGGGGATGAAATCCAGATTGCAGTGGGTCAAGAAGAGAGTTTAGTGTAAGGAAATGGGATAGACGTGCGTATACTAGCTTTTCGAGGAGTTTTGAGGCAAGAGGGAATAGGGAAATAGGGCGGTAGTTGGATGGGGAGGTTGGATCAAGGGAAGGTTTTTTGAGAATAAGTGTGACCAGTGCATGTTTTAGAGATGAGGGAAATAGACCAGTGCTGAGGGAGAGGTTGAAAATGTGTGTGAGTATGGGGGTGAGGGTAGAAGAGAGGGAGGGGAGTAGCTGTGAGAGGATGGGGTCG
The DNA here is from genome assembly GCF_027579735.1 of Bombina bombina. NCBI lineage: Eukaryota > Metazoa > Chordata > Amphibia > Anura > Bombinatoridae > Bombina > Bombina bombina. The sequence goes on along the minus strand of NC_069504.1, from coordinate 1,057,788,080 downwards.
AGGGGACAGGTAGTGAGGTGGGAGGACAGTATAAGGGCAGAAACTTCATCCTCGTTAACAGGGGCAAAAGAGCTGCATTTTTAGATATTTGGGTTTTGGATGATTGTGAGAGTTACATTAGGTTTAGGGGTAGGTGTTGGGGTTAATAGTTTAATTTAGATTTTTGCGATGTGGGGGGCTGACAGTTTAGGGTTTAACAGATTTATTTAGTGGTAGTGATTTAGTTGCAGCGATGTCGGGGAGCAGCAGAATAGGGGTTAATAGATTTATTATAGTGTGGGCGATGTTGAAGTGCAGGGGAATAGGGGTTAAAACTTTAGTATAGTTGCGGCAATATCGGGAGCGGCAGATTAGGGGTTATGAGTTTTATTTAGGTGGCGGCGATATCGGGGGCAGCAGATTAGGGGTTAATAACATTATGTAGGTGTTGACGATGTCGGTGGGGGGCAGATTAGGGGTGTTTAGACGTGGGGTTTATGTTAGGGTGTTAGGTTTATACATTATTTTTTTTCCCCATAGACATCAATGGGGCTTCATTCCGCGATCGCAGGTGTTAGACTTTTTTCTGACCCGCTCACCCCATTGGTGTCTATGGGGGAAGCGTGCACGAGCACGTCAAAACAGCACTTGTATTTTGTGCGGTATGGAGCTTAAAAGCACCATATCGCACGCACAAGCCGGGTTTTTTAAAACTTGTCATGGCTGCACTATAGGGGGTTAAATAACGCAACTTTTCTTGCATTCGTTAATTTCCCTATAGCAAGCATACCTTGTAATCTAGCTGAATGTTAATACGCTTATAACAATGAGCTGGTTGGTGCAGTGTATCTAGGTATACATTTTTATGACGTTTCCCAGTATAAATACTGGACAGGATGCCCCTTTAAGCACTTGGTGTCCTTTTAGTATAGTTGCGGCAATATCGGGAGCGGCAGATTAGGGGTTATGAGTTTTATTTAGGTGGCGGCGATATCGGGGGCAGCAGATTAGGGGTTAATAACATTATGTAGGTGTTGACGATGTCGGTGGGGGGCAGATTAGGGGTGTTTAGACGTGGGGTTTATGTTAGGGTGTTAGGTTTATACATTATTTTTTTTCCCCATAGACATCAATGGGGCTGCGTTACGGACCTATTCATTCCGCGATCGCAGGTGTTAGACTATTTTCTGACCCGCTCACCCCATTGGTGTCTATGGGGGAAGCGTGCACGAGCACGTCAAAACAGCACTTGTATTTTGTGCGGTATGGAGCTTAAAAGCACCATATCGCACGCACAAGCCGGGTTTTTTAAAACTTGTCATGGCTGCACTATAGGGGGTTAAATAACGCAACTTTTCTTGCATTCGTTAATTTCCCTATAGCAAGCATACCTTGTAATCTAGCTGAATGTTAATATGCTTATAACAATGAGCTGGTTGGTGCAGTGTATCTAGGTATACATTTTTATGACGTTTCCCAGTATAAATACTGGACAGGATGCCCCTTTAAGCACTTGGTGTCCTTTGTTTGTGCATGTGTAGTCTGTTGTGTCTCAAGCTTTAAACAGCAGTGATATCCTATTGTTACCACCAGCATTAGGAGCATGTATTTGATGTTAATGCGCATGCATGCAACCATCTGTCCTATGCAAAGCAGGTAACATGCATAGCTGAAGCGTTCCAAAATACTTGACACATTTTTTGCAAATTCATAGAGCATTTAAAATGTGAATATGATCTCCCTTTTGTTTTGAATATTTGTAAGTTCAAAACTGCTGTTGAATTTGCTGCAACACTATCTGGCAGCCAAGGGGTTAAATGACACCTAAGCAGTCTTTTGATCTGTACTAGTTCAATCAAATAGCATGATCTCACACTGTGGCCTCTGATGTGACCACAGATTTCCCTCCCCAGCTCTCTGCAATGAGGGAAGTGACTCATTCTGATGAATTCAATAGCCACTTAACCCTTTCATCTCAAAAGACCTGGATAGGTACTCCAGCCCCTTCTAAAATTATTTAATTTTTTATGTTTATCTAGTCCAGAGGAATATTACACATAATACATTATAGTTTTCTACCTGAAAATACTAAGAGAACAACCAATTTTGTGTTAAAAAAAAGTTTCATTTTAAAATACATTTTATCAAAATGTAAAAGAAAGTGGGATCATGTAAACTGATATTTATTAAAATATATATATATCTCTACACTACAAAATAAATCTAGTTTTGGCAGAATCTGAAGCTTAGTTATAAAGTTGATCAGCCTCTGGGGCCGATTTACTAAGCAGTCAATCTGCTTATTCTGCGCAAGCCCTCAGGCTCGCCGGAATCAGGAGTTAAGAAGCAGCGGTTGTAAGAACGCTGCTCCTTAACTCGTCCGCCACTTCTGAGGCGGTGGACAGCAATCATCCCAATTAGATACAATCGGGGTGATTGACACCCCCTGCTAGGGGCCGATTGGCCACGAATCTGCAGGGGGCGGCATTCCACAAGCATTTCACTAGAAATGCTTGTGCAGTGATAAATGCTGATAGCGTATGCTGTCAGCATTTAACAATGTCGGGCGGACGTGATCCACTACAGCGGATCATGTCCGTTCAACATTTAATAAATCTGCCCCTTTGTTGCAGGCTTACCCATTTTTAGGACCAATATTACAAAAAACAAAACAAAACCCAAACACAAACAAACAAAAAAAACCCCATAAATTATGCTTACCTGATAATTTCATTTCGATCGGTGGGAGGAGAGTCCACTGCTTCATTCATTACTTGTGGGAATTAAGAACCTGGCAACCAGGAGGAAGCAAATACACCCCAGCCAAAGGCTCAAATACCTCCCCCACTCCCCTCATCCCCCAGTCATTCTGCCAAGGGAACAAGGAACAGCAGGAGAAACAGCAGGGCATAAATGGTGTCAAAAGAATAAAACTAAATTTAGGTCCGCCCACCGGTAAAACAGGCGGGAGCAGTGGACTCTCCTCCCGCAGATGGAAATTAAATTATCAGGTAAGCATAATTTATATTTTCCATCTCAATGGGAGGAGAGATCACTGCTTAATTCATTACTTGTGGAAACAAATACCCAAGCTCTAGAGGACACTAAAAGAAATAAAATGGTAGGGCAAAAGGAGGCAGACCCTAAACTGAGGGCACCACAGCCTGCAGAGCTTTTCTCCCAAAAGTTGCTTCCGCTGAAGCAAAAATATCAAATTTGTAAAATTTTGCAAAAGTATGTAAAGAAGACCAAGTGGCCGCCTTACAAATCTGCTCCATAGAGAAGATCTGCTCCCAAGAAGAGACCACAGCTCCAGCTGAGTGAGCTGTAATCCTCTGAGGAGGCTTATGTCCTGCTGTCTCATAGGCCAGACGGATCATGCTCCTCAACCAAAAAGACAGTGAAGTAGAAGAGGCCCTTTGTCCCTTGCGCTTCCCTGAATACACAACGAATAAAGAGGAAGTCTGTCTGAACTCCTTCGTGGCGTGAAGATAAAACTTCAGAGCTCAAACTACATCCAAATTATGAAGCAACCTTTCCTTTGATGAAGATGGGTTAGGACACAAGGAAGGAACTACTATCTCCTGATTGATATTACGATTCAACACCACCTTGGGAAGAAACCCCAATCCAGTGTGAAGAACAGCCTTATCAGTGTAAAAAACAGGTAAGGAGTCTCACATTGCATTGCAAGGCCGCCAACTCAGAGACTCTGCGAGCCGTTGCAAAAGCCAATAGGAATAGAACCTTCCAGGAAAGAATTTTAATGTCAAAAGAATGCATAGGCTCAAACGAAGTCCTCTGCAAAATCTTAAGAACCAAGTTTAAGCTCCAAGGAGGAGCAGAATTTTTAAAGACAGGTCTGATCCTAAACAGAGCCTGAACAAAGGACTGAACGCCAGGAAGCTCCGCTAGCTTCTTGTGTAACAGTACTGATAAAGCTGAAATCTGTCCCTTTAAGGAACTGGCGGCAAGACCCTTATCCAGACCGTCCTGGAGAAAGGCGAGAATCCTGGATACCCTAACCTTATGCCATGGGTACCCACGTTCCTCACACCAAGACAAATAGGTCCTCCACACCTTATGATAGATGCAACGAGTGACCTGTTTCCTGGCCTGAATGAGAGTATCACTCTCTCCAAAAATACTCTCTTGGCTAAGACTAGGCGTTCAATCTCCATGCAGTCAGCCTCAGAGAATCGAGATTTTGGTGTAGATAGGGACCCTGAGCCAGCAGATGTCTGCGACAGGGTAACTTCCATGGAGGAGACAATGACATTCCCACCAGATCCGCAAACCACATCCTCTGCGGCCCCAACGGAGCAATCAGAATAGCCAAAGCTTGCTCCTCCTTGATGCGGGCCACTACTCGGGGAAGAAGAGGCAACGGTGGAAAAATGTAAAGTTGGTTGAACTCCCAGGGCACCGCTAAGGCATCTATCAGCTCTGCCTGGGGATCCCTGGACCTCGACCCTTATCGGGTAGCTTGAAGTTGAGTCTGAATGCCATGAGGTCTATCTCCGGTGTCCCCCATCTGTTGCAGATCTCCGCGAATATCTCTGGGTGGAGAGACCATTCCCCTGGATGAAATGATTGTCTGCTGAGAAAATCCGCTTCCCAGTTGTCCACACCCTGAATGTGGATCACTGAGAGCGAACAATTGTGGATCTCTGCCATTCCAGGATCCCAGAAACCTCCCTCATAGCTAGGGAGCTCCTCCTTCCCCCCTGATGGTTTATGTAAGCCACCAATGTGATGTTGTCTGACTGGAATCTGATGAATCGGGATGACCCCAGGGGGGCCAAGCCTTCAGAGCGTGGAATATCGCTTGTAGTTCCAGAATATTTATCGTAGGCTTGAATCCTCTCAAGCCCATCTGCCCTGTGCCTTTCTGGCACCCCAAGCAGCTCCCCACCCTGATAGACTTGTGTCCATGGTCACAATCGTCCAGGATGGTCTCAAGAAGGATGTCCCCTGGGACAACTGTCCTTGACGGATTCACCAAGAGAGGGACTCCCTTGTTCGGTTTTCCAGAGATATCTGTTGTGATAGATCTGAGTGATCGCCATTCCATTGTTTCAACATGCACAACTGAAGAGGTCTGAGATGGAACCTGGTGTATGGAATGACATCTATGTTGGATACCATGAACCCAATCACCTCCATACACCTGGTCACAGATGTCCTTGAGGAGGTCTGAAGGGCAAGACAGTGGGACGCAATCTTGCAACATCTCTGATCTGTCAAGAATATCTTCATGGCTGAAGAATCTATCATCGTACCTAGGAATTCCACCCTGTTGCTTGGGACCAGGGAACTCTTTCCTTCGTTTATCTTTCATCTGTGGGAACAAAGGAGAAGGAGGAGAGCCCTCGAGTTATCCTTCGCGAGACTGCAGAACAGAGCCTGGACCAGGATATCGTCCAGATAAGGAGCCACTGCAATACATCTGGCTCTCACTACCGCGAGCAGCGCTCCCAGAACTTTCGTGAAGACTCTTGGGGCAGTCGCCAGACCAAACGGTAGGGCCACAAACTGAAGTGTTGGTCTAGAAATGCAAATCTTAGGAACCTGAAGTGATCCGTGTGGATTGGTACGTGAAGGTAAGCATCCTTCAAATCTATTGTTGTCATGAATTGCCCCTCTTGAACTAGGGGCAAAATTGACCTGATAGTCTCCATTTTGAATGATGGAACTGACAGAAACTTGTTTAGGCACTTTAGGTCCAGAATTGGGTGAAACGTGCCCTCCTTCTTTGGGACCACAAAAATGTTTGAATAATACCCCAGACCTCTTTCTGCTAGAGGGACTGGGACGATTACTCTGAGAGAGGAGAGATCCCTCATGCACCCTAGGAAGGCATATCTTTTCTCTGGACTTGATGATATGTTTGACAGGAGGAACCTGCCTCTGGACGGATGGGTCTTGAACCCTATCCTGTAACCCTGGGCTACGACCTCCAGAACCCAAGGGTCTTGAACGTCTCTCATCCAGGCTTCCGCAAATAGAGAAAGCCTGCCCCCTACACGATCCAGGAATGGATTGGGAGCCGCCCCTTCATGCCGGTTTTGTCTCGGCGGGCTTCTTGCTCTGCTTGGATTTGTTTCAAGAGTTTGCAGGCTTCCAAGATCCCTTGGACTGCTCTGACTTCATGTCCGGCTGCTGGCGCTGAGACTTGTCTGCACGAAAGGGACAAAAAGTAGACCCTTTAGGCTTATTCTTCTTATCCTGTGGCAGAAAAGCACCCTTGCCACCCATGACCGTGGATATGATACTCCTCACATTCAGTCCTTGGCTAAAGCCTGTCGCTTCCACCTTAAAAACATCACTAAAATTAGACATTTCCTTTACAAAAGACACAACAAAGATTTTAATCCACTCTCTCATCCTTTCCCGCCTCGACTACTGCAACTCTATCCTCTCTGGTCTCCCTAGCTGTTGCCTAGCTCCTTTACAATCCATAATGAATGGCTCTGCCAGGCTCATCTTGCACGTCGCTCTTGAACTGCCGCACCTCTCTGCCAATCCCTTCACTGGCTTCCTCTTGCCTCCAGGATTAAACACAAAATTCTCACTCTGACACACAAAGTCCTCATTTGCATTGCTCCCCCCTACATCTCAGACCTTGTCTCCAGAGACTCTCCCTCCCGTACCCTTCGCTCCACTCATGATCTCCTACTTTCCTCCTCTCTTGTTACCTCCTCACATTCCCGTCTACCAGATTTCTCCAGACTGGCTCCCATCTTATGGAACTCTCTGCCTCGCTCCACAAGAATCTCCCCTAGTTTTAAAAGCTTCAAGTGCTCCCTGAAGACTCTACTATTCAGGGACACTTACAACCTACACTAACCTTCCTATCTCCATTGCTATCCCCTAAAACCCCATAGCATGTAAGCCTATGTAAGCCCAGCTGTTTGTAGTTAATCTTCATAAGAGCCGACTACAACAGTGCAACTCTCCACAGGACCCTCTCTCCCCATTTGATCCCTGAAATCTTTTTTTATATACTACCTATGTTCATAGCGCTGCGGAACCTGTTAGTGCTTTACAAATACCTGATAATAATAATAATAATGATACAATACAGGCCCGGACCAAAAAGAACCTTACCTTTGAACGGGAGGGAAAGTAATCTAGACTTGGAAGTCATGTCAGCAGACCACAACTTTAACCACAGAGCCCTACGGGCTAATATAGAAAAACCTGATGTCTTTGCATTCAGGCGAATAATCTGCATATAGCGTGGAGATAGCACTATCCACTTTAGGAATGGCCCCCCACAGCTCAAGCTGCGAGTTCGGAACGGGGAGCAACTTTTAAAAAGAGGTAGAAAGAGAAAAGGATGAATCAAGCTTCTCCCACTCATTCTTAATAATATTAGCCATTTTAATGGGTACCGGGAATGTCTGAGGCACCACCATGTCCTCATAAACCCTATCTAGCTGCGGGATCGAAGGTTCCTCCGGAAGTTTTGGTTCAGGAACCTCCAGCGTAGCAAGCACCTCTTTCAGCAGAAAGCACAAATGCTCCATCTTAAATTTAAAATCTGGCTCCTCCGCAGATGGAGGTCTAGAAGTTGCCGAATCTGACCCAGAAAGAATGTCCTCTGAAGAGTCGGAGTCGTCTTCATCAGCTGATAATCTATAAGAGACATCCAGCGGAGTAGATGACCCCTGGGATGGATAGCTATGTTTCACCTTTTGCTTGTGCTTAGTAGGGCGTGTGAAGGCATTGAAGGCTGCAGAAACCGCTGTTTGTAACTGATCAGCGAAATCTGGCGGCCAAAGGGCCCCTCCTGCAGGAGGATAAGTAGTGCTCTGGGGAGCTGCATGTGCAATCGGAGATGATTGTAGGGGGAACGCACCTCTCGGGGCGGAGAACCCTCAGAGGTGAATGGCTCAGTTGTACTAAATATCTTATTCTTTTTAGATATTGCAATTTTATCGAAGCATGTAGAACAGAATTGAGCAGGTGGATTAACTGGAACCTCCTCACAATAGACACAGTTAATAGGTTTAGCTAAAGAGGGAATACCCTCTAACATATCAGAGTCCTCCATAGCTTACACCTTTGTTGCGGACTAGATAGAATGTAAATGGCACCTTTATATCCCAATGGCCGGGGCACTCACCACCTCATATGACCCGGACCACAGAGAAACAGCTTCGTCTCTTCCAACCGCCGGTCAAGAAAGAGGAAGTTAAAGATGCCACACCTGGTCACATGGAGTGCCATGCAGGACCGCCCCTGCAATAGAGAGAAAATGCGCCAATAAGGTCCACATCAATCTCTCGTTAAGAAACTGACTGTTCACACACTGACAGAGCCTCATCTCACACATGACGCAGCATAAAAACAAATAAACAATATTATGCAGAAACACCCCCCCCCCCGTGCAATAACCCCTCCGAGGGTATTACCCTTGATTCTGTACAGATAAAGGAGACACACTGTTATCCTATCATCTTACGTTATCATATATGTATAAATGAAACGATCTTACCAGAATCTATGCCGTGGAACACGAACACGGCCTTTCAAATGTGACAGGGTAGTAGCATCGCTCCTGACATGGACTTGAGAACAGAAAAGCAGGCAGCGAAACTCATCAATGCTGATTGCTTATGGAGCTGTTAATCTGAGTCGGGATGGGTTCTCAGAAAGACTCTCCCTGCATCTCCGGACTCTAACTTTCACCCATGCTCTCACTGAGAGGCTGACAGGACTACTTAAAACTCCAGTCCAATTTCGAAGAGTACTACCCTCCATAAAAGACTACTTTGAATCTTCCGACACTTCTCTGCCAACCTCCTGTGATGAAAGGCAATGAATGACTGTGGGAAGAGGGGAGTGGGGGAAGTATTTGAGTCTTTGGCTGGGCTGTCTTTGCCTCCTCCTGGTGGCCAGGTTTTTAAATCCCACAAGTAATGAATGAAGCAGTGGACTCTCCTCCCATTAAGATGGAAAACAGCTGTAATTCTAAGTTCAAACACTTTAGACCTGCTTCAAATTTAAAGGGATAGGAAAGGCAAAATTAAACTTGCATGATTCATTTTAAGACACTTTTATATTCACTTATATTTTCAAATGTGCTTCGTTCTCTTAGTATCCCTTGTTAAAACTGAATACACACATATCCTATACTTGTGGGAGCTGCTGCTAATTGGTGCCTGAATACATTTGTCTCTTGTGATTGGCTAACTAGATGTGCTCAGCTAGCTGCCAGTATTGCAATGCTATTCCTTCGGATAACAAGAGAACAAAGCACATGTGATAATAGAAGTAAATTGGAAAGTTTTCTTCCGTGACTTTTCCATACCGCAAATGGATTGGATCAGCCAATAGAATGCGAGGTCAATTCTATTGGCTGATCCAATCAGCCAATCGGATTGAACTTCAATCGAATTGGCTGATTAAATCAACCAATCGGATATTTCCTACCTTAATTCTGATTGGCTGATAGAATCTTATCAGCCAATCGGAATTCGAGGGACGCCATCTTGGATGACGTCATTTAAAGGAACCTTCATTCTTCGTTAGGACTTCGATTGAAGAGGATGGCTCCACGTCAGATGGATAGAAGATGTCTCTGCTCCGCTTCAGAAGGATGAAGATAGAAAATGCCGCCTGGATGAAGATGTCTGCCAGTCCGGATGTCCTCTTCTGCCCGGATAGGATGAAGACTTCTGCCGGTCTGGATGTCCTCTTCTGCCCCATCGGTGCCCGGCTGGGTGAAGACGGCTCAAGGTAGGGTGATCTTCAATGGGGTAGTGTTAGGTTTTTTTAAGGAGGGATCGGCTGTGTTTTAGAGTAGGGGTGTGTGGGTTGTAATGTTGGGGGGGGGTATTGTATTTATTTTTTTTACAGGTAAAAGAGCTGATTACTTTGGGGCAATGCCTCGCAAAAAGCCCTTTTAAGGGCTGGTAAAAGAGCTGATTACTTTGTAATTTAGTTTAGGATAGGGAATTTTATTATTTTGGGGGGCTATTTTATTTTATTAGGGGGCTTAGATTAGGTGTAATTAGATTAAACTTCTTGTAATATTTTTTATTTTTTGTAATTTAGTGTTTGGTTTTTTGCAATATAGTTTAGTTTATTTAATTGTATTTTATTTTAGATAATTGTAGGTAATTTATTTAAATTAATTTATTGATAGTGTAGTGTTAGGTGTATTTGTAACTTAGGTTAGGATTTATTTTCCATGTAATTTCTCTTGTTAAGTGTATCCAGTCCACGGATCATCCATTACTTATGGGATATTAACTCCTCCCCAACAGGAAGTGCAAGAGGATTCACCCAGCAGAGCTGCTATATAGCTCCTCCCCTAACTGCCATTCCCAGTCATTCTCTTGCACCCAACGAATAGATAGGATGTGTGAGAGGACTGTGGTGATTATACTTAGTTTCATACCTTCAATCAAAAGTTTGTTATTTTATAATAGCACCGGAGTGTGTAATTCCTTCTCTGGTAGAATTTGAAGAAGAATCTACCTGAGTTTTTCTATGATTTTAGCCGGAGTAGTTAAGATCATATTGCTGTTTCTCGGCCATCTGAGGAGAGGTAAACTTCAGATCAGGGGACAGCGGGCAGATTAATCTGCAAAGAGGTATGTAGCAGCTTATTATTTTCTGACAATGGAATTGATGAGAAAATTCTGCCATACCGATATAATGTAAACTCAGCCTTAAATGCAGTAGCAGCAACTGGTATCAGGCTGTCATGTATGTATATTTTACACTTCAGTATTCTGGGGAATGGCACTTCACTGGAATTATACTGTATGCATAAAACTTTAGCCTAATTTGCAGGGACTAGCAACAGGCTTTTTAATAACACTCAATTTATTAATGTTAAACGTTTTTTGCTGGCATGTAAAATCGTTTAATTTTCTGAGGTACTGGGTGAAAAAATGTTTTGGGCACTATTTTTTTTTCCACTTGGCAGTCGTTTTATTTAATTTATGACAGTTTACTGATCTCTCTCACTGTTATGTGTGAGGGGGAGATTCAGTCAGAAGTTTATTGTCTTCCCTGCATGATCCGGTTCATCTCTACAGAACTCAGGGGTCTTAAAAACTTGTTTTGAGGGAGGTAATCACTCACAGCAGAGCTGTGAGATTGTAGTTGACTGTGATAAAAAAAAAAAACGTTTATTTCTGTATTTATTTTTTTTTTTTTTCTGCTATCAGGGTTAGTTATCCTTTGCTAATGGGAGCAATCCTTTGCTAAAATTGTGTTTTTTACAAAGATTTGATGCTATAACTTTTCAGTTTATTAATTTTCAACTGTCATAACTTTTTCTGTGCTTCTTATAGGCACAGTACATTTTCATATTATAGTAAATTACTTGAAAAGTATTTCCAAGTTGCTAGTTTATTTGCTAGTGTGTTAAACATGTCTGATTCAGAGGAAGATATCTGTGCTATATGTGCTAAAGCCAAAGTGGAGCCCAATAGAAATTTATGTACTAACTGTATTGATGCTACTTTAAATAAAAGTCAATCTGTACAAATTGAACATATTTCACCAAACAACGAGGGGAGAGTTATGCCGACTCGCCTCACGTGTCAGTACCTGCATCTCCCGCTCGGGAGGTGCGTGATATTGTAGCGCCGAGTACATCTGGGCGGCCATTACAAATCACATTACAGGATATGGCTACTGTTATGACTGAAGTTTTGGCTAAATTACCAGAACTAAGAGGTAAGCGTGATCACTCTGGGGTGAGAACAGAGTGCGCTGATAATATTAGGGCCATGTCAGACACTGCGTCACAATTTGCAGAACATGAGGACGGAGAGCTTCATTCTGCGGGTGACGGTTCTGATCCAAACAAACTGGATTCAGATATTTCAAATTTTAAATTTAAGCTGGAAAACCTCCGTGTATTACTAGGGGAGGTGTTAGCGGCTCTGAATGATTGTAACACAGTTGCAATACCAGAGAAAATGTGTAGGTTGGATAAATATTTTGCGGTACCGGCGAGTACTGACGTTTTTCCTATACCTAAGAGACTTACTGAAATTGTTACTAAGGAGTGGGATAGACCCGGTGTGCCGTTCTCACCCCCTCCGATATTTAGAAAGATGTTTCCAATAGACGCCACCACACGGGACTTATGGCAAACGGTCCCTAAGGTGGAGGGAGCAGTTTCTACTTTAGCTAAGCGTACCACTATCCCGGTGGAGGATAGCTGTGCCTTTTCAGATCCAATGGATAAAAAGTTAGAGGGTTACCTTAAGAAAATGTTTGTTCAACAAGGTTTTATATTGCAACCTCTTGCATGCATTGCGCCTGTCACGGCTGCAGCAGCATTTTGGTTTGAGTCTCTGGAAGAGACACTTGAATCAGCTCCATTAGATGAGATTACACACAAGCTTAAAGCCCTTAAGTTAGCTAACTCATTTATTTCAGATGCCGTAGTACATTTAACTAAACTTACGGCTAAGAATTCCGGATTCGCCATTCAGGCACGCAGAGCACTGTGGCTAAAATCCTGGTCAGCTGACGTTACTTCTAAATCTAAATTGCTTAATATACCTTTCAAAGGGCAGACCTTATTCGGGCCCGGGTTGAAAGAAATTATCGCTGACATTACAGGAGGTAAAGGCCATGCCCTGCCTCAAGACAGAGCCAAACCTAAGGCTAGACAGTCTAATTTTCGTTCCTTTCGTAATTTCAAAGCAGGAGCAGCATCAACTTCCTCTGCACCAAAACAGGAAGGAGCTGTTGCTCGCTACAGACAAGGCTGGAGACCTAACCAGTCCTGGAACAAGGGCAAGCAGGCCAGGAAACCTGCTGCTGCCCCTAAGACAGCATGAATCGAGGGCCCCCGATCCAGGAACGGATCTAGTGGGGGCAGACTTTCTCTCTTCGCCCAGGCTTAGGCAAGAGATGTCCAGGATCCCTGGGCGTTAGAGATCATATCTCAGGGATACCTTCTAGACTTCAAATTCTCTCCCCCAAGAGGGAGATTTCATCTGTCAAGGTTGTCAACAAACCAAATAAAGAAAGAGGCGTTTCTACGCTGCGTACAAGATCTTTTATTAATGGGAGTGATCCATCCGGTTCCGCGGTCGGAACAAGGACAAGGGTTTTACTCAAATCTGTTTGTGGTTCCCAAAAAAGAGGGAACTTTCAGGCCAATCTTGGATTTAAAGATCCTAAACAAATTCCTAAGAGTTCCATCGTTCAAAATGGAAACTATTCGGACAATTTTACCCATGATCCAAAAGGGTCAGTACATGACCACAGTGGATTTAAAGGATGCTTACCTTCACCTACCGATTCACAAAGATCATTACCGGTATCTAAGGTTTGCCTTTCTAGACAGGCATTACCAGTTTGTAGCTCTTCCATTCGGATTGGCTACGGCTCCGAGAATCTTCACAAAGGTTCTGGGTGCTCTTCTGGCGGTACTAAGACCGCGAGGAATTGCGGTAGCTCCGTACCTAGACGACATTCTGATACAAGCTTCAAGCTTTCAAACTGCCAAGTCTCATACAGAGTTAGTACTGGCATTTCTAAGGTCGCATGGATGGAAGGTGAACGAAAAGAAGAGTTCTCTCTTTCCACTCACAAGAGTTCCCTTCTTGGGGACTCTTATAGATTCTGTAGAAATGAAGATTTAACTGACAGAAGACAGGTTAACAAAGCTTCAAAATGCATGCCGTGTCCTTCATTCCATTCAACACCCGTCAGTAGCTCAATGCATGGAGGTGATCGGCTTAATGGTAGCAGCAATGGACATAGTACCCTTTGCACGCCTACATCTCAGACCGCTGCAATTGTGCATGCTAAATCAGTGGAATGGGGATTACTCAGACTTGTCCCCTACTCTGAATCTGGATCAAGAGACCAGAAATTCTCTTCTATGGGGGCTTTCTCGGCCACATCTGTCCAGGGGGATGCCATTCAGCAGGCCGGACTGGACAATTGTAACAACAGACGCCAGCCTACTAGGTTGGGGCGCTGTCTGGAATTCTCTGAAGGCTCAGGGACAATGGAATCAGGAGGAGAGTCTCCTACCAATAAACATTCTGGAATTGAGAGCAGTTCTCAATGCCCTTCTGGCTTGGCCCCAGTTAACAACTCGGGGGTTCATCAGGTTTCAGTCGGACAACATCACGACTGTAGCTTACATCAACCATCAGGGAGGGACAAGAAGCTCCCTAGCAATGATGGAAGTATCAAAGATAATTCGCTGGGCAGAGTCTCACTCTTGCCACCTGTCAGCAATCCACATCCCGGGAGTGGAGAACTGGGAGGCGGATTTCTTAAGTCGTCAGACTTTTCATCCGGGGGAGTGGGAACTTCATCCCGAGGTCTTTGCCCAAATACTTCGACGTTGGGGCAAACCAGAGATAGATCTCATGGCGTCTCGACAGAACGCCAAGCTTCCTCGTTACGGGTCCAGATCCAGGGATCCGGGAGCGGTTCTGATAGATGCTTTGACAGCACCTTGGACCTTCGGGATGGCTTATGTGTTTCCACCCTTCCCGATGCTTCCTCGATTGATTGCCAGAATCAAACAGGAGAGAGCATCAGTGATTCTAATAGCGCCTGCATGGCCACGCAGGACTTGGTATGCAGATCTAGTGGACATGTAATCCTGTCCACCTTGGTCGCTACCTCTGAAACAGGACCTTCTGATCCAGGGTCCCTTCAAACATCAAAATCTAATTTCTCTGAAGCTGACTGCTTGGAAATTGAACGCTTGATTTTATCAAAACGTGGTTTTTCGGAGTCAGTTATTGATACCTTAATACAGGCTAGGAAGCCTGTTACCAGAAAGATTTACCATAAGATATGGCGCAAATACTTATATTGGTGCGAATCCAAGAGTTACTCATGGAGTAAGGTTAGGATTCCGAGGATATTGTCTTTTCTACAAGAAGGTTTAGAAAAGGGTTTATCCGCTAGTTCCTTAAAGGGACAGATTTCAGCTCTGTCCATTCTTTTACACAAACGTCTGTCAGAAGTTCCGGACGTTCAAGCTTTTTGTCAGGCTTTAGCTAGGATCAAGCCTGTGTTTAAAACTGTTGCTCCACCATGGAGTTTGAACTTAGTTCTTAATGTTTTACAGGGGGTTCCGTTTGAACCCCTTCATTCCATTGATATCAAGTTGTTATCTTGGAAAGTTCTGTTTTTAATGGCGATTTCCTCGGCTCGAAGAGTCTCTGAGTTATCTGCCTTACATTGTGATTCTCCTTATCTGATTTTTCATTCAGACAAGGTAGTTCTGCGTACTAAACCTGGGTTCCTACCTAAGGTGGTCACTAACAGGAATATCAATCAAGAGATTGTGGTTCCATCTTTGTGTCCTAATCCTTCTTCGAAAAAGGAACGTCTGCTACACAATCTAGATGTAGTCCGTGCCCTGAAATTTTATCTACAGGCAACTAAGGATTTTCGACAAACGTCTTCCCTGTTTGTCGTTTATTCTGGTCAGAGGAGAGGTCAAAAAGCTTCGGCTACCTCTCTCTCCTTTTGGCTTCGTAGCATAATACGGTTAGCCTATGAGACTGCTGGACAGCAGCCTCCTGAAAGAATTACAGCACATTCTACTAGAGCTGTGGCTTCCACTTGGGCCTTTAAGAATGAGGCTTCTGTTGAACAGATTTGCAAGGCTGCAACTTGGTCTTCTCTTCATACTTTTTCCAAATTTTACAAATTTGACACTTTTGCTTCTTCGGAGGCTGTTTTTTTGGGAGAAAGGTTCTTCAGGCAGTGGTTCCTTCCGTATAAAGAGCCTGCCTGTCCCTCCCGTCATCCGTGTACTTTAGCTTTGGTATTGGTATCCCATAAGTAATGGATGATCCGTGGACTGGATACACTTAACAAGAGAAAACATAATTTATGCTTACCTGATAAATTTATTTCTCTTGTAGTGTATCCAGTCCACGGCCCGCCCTGTCACTTTAAGGCAGGTAATTTTTCCATTAAACTACAGTCACCACTGCATCCTATGGTTTTACTTTCTCTGCATGTTTTCGGTCGAATGACTGGTAATGGCAGTTAGGGGAGGAGCTATATAGCAGCTCTGCTGGGTGAATCCTCTTGCACTTCCTGTTGGGGAGGAGTTAATATCCCATAAGTAATGGATGATCCGTGGACTGGATACACTACAAGAGAAATAAATTTATCAGGTAAGCATAAATTATGTTTTTGTAATTATTTTAACTAGGTAGCTATTAAATAGTTCTTAACTATTTAATAGCTATTGTACCTAGTTAAAATAAATACAAAGTTGCCTGTAAAATAAATATAAATCCTAAAATAGCTGCAATGTAACTATTAGTTATATTGTAGCTATATTAGGGTTTATTTTATAGGTAAGTATTTAGTCTTAAATAGGAATAATTTATTTAATTATAGAAATTTTATTTAGATTTATTAAAAATAGATTTAAGTTAGGGGGTGTTAGGGTTAGACTTAGGTTTAGGGGTTAATACATTTAATATAGTAACGGCGACGTTGGGGGCGGCAGATTAGGGATTAATAAGTGTAGGTAGGTGGCGGCGACGTTGGGGGTGGCAGATTAGGGGTTAATAAATATAATGTAGGTGTTAGCGATGTTAGCGGCAGCAGATTAGGGGTTCATAGGGATAATGTAGGTGACGGCGGTGTCCGGAGCGGCAGATTAGGGGTTAATAGTATAATGCAGGTGGCGACGATGTTGGGGGCGGCAGATTAGAGGTTAATAAGAGTAAGGTTAGGGGTGTTTAGACTCGGGGTTCATGTTAGGGTGTTAGGTGTAGACTTAGAAAGTGTTTCCCCATAGGAAACAATGGGGCTGCGTTAAGAGCTAAACGCTGCTTTTTTGCAGGTGTTAGTTTTTTTTTCAGCCAGCTCAACCCCATTGTATCCTATGGGGAAATCGTGCATGAGCACGTTTAGCCAGCTTACCGCTACCGTAAGCAGCGCTGGTATTACAGATAGAAGTGGAGCTAAATTTGCTCAACGCTCACTTTTCTGAGATTAACGCAGCCATTCAGAAAACTTGTAATACCAGCGTTGTTTAAAGTCTGCGCTGGAAAAAAAAAGGCTTGTTAGCAACGCAAGTTTTTACCGACAAAACTTGTAATCTAGGCGTTTGTTTTTCCTTATCCATGTTTCCAATACTTAATGAAATAAGCAATATGTATTAGTTAATATTACAGAGCAAGGATTTTAGTGTGTTTATAGTCTTTAATCCGTAGTTTATGCAGTGAGAACACAAGTCATGAGTAATATATATTTAATGACCAACAAACAATTGTAGGTATTATCAGGTCATATAGGGGCAATAGGTCTAACACTCTATATTGTGCAGGAGTGTTTTGCCACTTTGGATTATTTTTTTTCTTATAACTTTTTATTTTGGATTTCAAGAAAATACAAAGTTCAAGATTTAAAGGGATACTAAACCCAATTGTTTTCTTTCATAGTTCAGATAGAGGGGCCTATTTAACATGCTGCGAATGCAGCTGTTTCCACGCGAGCCTTTAGTCTCGCCGGAAACATAAGTTAAGAAGCAGCGGGCTTAAGACCGCTGCTCCTTAACTTATCCGCCACCTCTGAGGCGGCGGACAGCAATCATCCCAATCAGATACGATCGGATGATTGACACCCCCTGCTAGCAGCCTATTGGCCACAAATCTGGAGGGGGCGGCATTGCACAAGCATTTCACACTAAATGCTTGTGCATTGTTAAATGCCGACAGGGTATGCTGTCGGCATTTAGCGATGTCGGTCGGACATGATCTGCTACAGCGAATCATGTCGGTCCGCATCATAATAAATTGGCCCCAGAGCATGCAATTTTAAGCAACTTTCTAGTTTACTCCTACTATAATTTTTTCTTCCTTCTCTTGCTATCTTTATTTGAAAAAGCAAGAATGTAAGCTTAGGAGCCGGCCCATTTTTGGTTCAGCACCTGGGTTGCGCTTGCTGATTTATGGCTAAATGTAGCCACCAATCAGCAAGCGCTGTCCAGGGTGCTGAATAAAATATGGGCCGGCTCCTTAGCTTACATTTCTGCTTTTTCAAGCAAGAGAACAAAGAAAAAAATGATAATAGGAGTAAATTAGAAAGTTGCTTAAAATTTCATGCTCTATCTGAATCATGAAAGAAAAAAATGGGTTTAGTATCCCTTTAAGTCATCAACAGTAGAAATATGCAACAGTAAATACAGAATACAATTGGTACAGGTAATTTTGTCCTATTAGTATAATAAAAAAATAAGCTTGTAGAAGCAACTGACGGACAGAAGAGCAGAATAAAGGAATAAAAACTCCTGAGTAATACAGCGTATTCACCAATGAAAAGCATTGTCAGTGTAATGAGTCTCAAACACTAGTTATTTATTTTTATATGAACAGATAAAAAGATAATATTAATCTACTTTCTATTGTGTGTTTGGTCTCTGTTCCCAAATAAAGGCAATATTAAGGGGAAAATAAACTTGTTTCCCAGCATGGCTATAATATATTTTTTTCTAAGGATAAAACAGGATAAACTTTGTTAATCCACTGTGGAAAGGTATCTATATTTCTTTTACAGACTGGGGGGCATATGTATCAAGCTCTGAATGGAGCTTGATGGCCCCTGTTTCTGGCGAGTCTTCAGAAACAGCAGTTAGGAAGCAGCGGTCACAATGACCGCTGCTCCATAACCTCTGAGCAGGCGGACAGACATCGCCGGAAATGAACCCAATCGAGTACGATCGGGTTGATTGACACCCCCCTGCTAGCGGCCTATTGGCCACGAGTCAGCAGGGGGCGGCGTTGCACCAGCAGCTCTTGTGAGCTGCTGGTGCAATGCTGAATACGCAGAGCGTATTGCTCACCGTATTCAGCGAGATCTGGCGGACCTGATCCGCAGTGTCGGATCAGGTCCGCCAGACCTTGATAACTAGGAGCCAAGGAATCAATCTTTTTTGCCACTTTGGATTTAAAGGGACAGTAAAGTCAAAATGAAACTTTCATGATTCAGATAGAGCATGCAATTGTAAACAACTTTCCAATTTACTCCTATCAAATTTGCTTTGTTCTCTTGTTTAATAAAAGATACCAAAAGAACAAACCAAATTTAATAACAGAAGTAAATTGGAAAGTTGTTTAAAATTGCAAGCTCTATCTGAATCATGAAAATGTAATTTTGACTTTACTGTCCCTTTAAGTGGCACACCTTGGTGGGTGAAAATACTGGCTTGTCAACCTTTTTTGATACACAATCTAGGAAAGTTATTTTTTGGCAGAAGTTTTTTTTTTTTATCATTTTTATTTCAGGATTTTTACAAGGCATACATACAATACCAAATAGTAAAACTGAATAATAATGGATTAAATACATCGCAGTACCAAACATTTCCAATATACATGATACATTCCAGAAAGGAGGTACAAGGATATGGTATGCAACTAGTATGTCTAATTATCATTGTGCCGCCATGATGACACACAAGGTCACTTTTGGGCCTCAGTATGAAATGTCCATGCTATAGGAGGTCAACTTCAATAAAGGAGACCACTTTTGGGTCTCAAATGACAAGCCTCATTTTTTTACTTTTTAGTACAAGTTTTATATGTTGTATCAAAGAACCCCCTAAATATATACAAAACTAAAGGTGAAGCACACCCCAACTGAAGATTAGTGGCCATTCTTGGACCACAAATGTTGAATTTAAATAAGGGGTAAATGTTGAGGGATATAGCAGCAGGATCCCTCTGGGACCCAACGCATTAGTACAATTCTATATAAACATTAATGTTGAATTATATTAATATTGTATTAGTTAATAGCATCCGTTAATCTTTGAGTTAACAAATTCTAATCTGTAAACTTTAATGTAACAGCTAATCTGTGTTTATAACTATATGCTGAAGGCATAACTAACAGAGTACAAAATTATTATGGGTTGCTGTTCTTGTACGCTTTTAGGCTTCTAGTCAGACTAAGACAGTTAAGTAAGAGGAACAATGTTTAAATTGCAGAGAATGTCAATATAACATATCTATAAAAAAATAATTTTTCTTGCTTGGTCAGACTTATCTATGGAAGAAATAAATAGGGACGTTTACATCCTAAGGTAACTCAAGTAGCACAATTACTGTCAAAATATCATGTCAATACGGTAATTATAGGTCTACCCCCCAACTGTCCCGATTTTTTTTGGGACAGTCCCGATTTTAGGAGTCTGTCCCACTGTCCCGGGTTGCTTGCCATCTGTCCCGCATTTCCCCATGCATTTTAAAAAAAATAAAAATAATTCTATTAGGCCCATACTCAAAAGCAGCAGGCTTTTCTCTCCCAGGCTTAGATACCTGTTAGATTTCATGTGGAAAAGGAATGGTGTGTGGGTTAAGCAGGAGTAAGAAGGCTGTATAGCCTCTGACCTCAGGTAATAGTGACCTTTAACCTCTGGTAGTGATGACGTCTAACCCCTGGTGATAATACTAGCATGCCTTTAGTTTTATATGATGAGCAGTGCTAACACCAGGGTAGTGCTTATGTGCTTGCCAACCCCGGGACCCCATACAATGAATTACAGATACCCATATATGATGTAGTGTGGCTCCTTTAAATCCATAATGAATGCCTCTGCCAGGCTCATCTTCCTTACACATCGCTCTTCATCTGCCGCACCTCTCTGCCAATCCCTTCACTGGCTTCCTCTTGCCTCCAGGATTAAACACAAAATTCTCACTCTGACACACAAAGCCCTCAACTGCATTGCTCCCCCTACATCTCAGACCTTGTCTCCAGATACTCTTCCTCCCATCCCCTTCGCTCCGCTCATGATCTCCTAATCTCCTCCTCTCTTGTTACCTCCTTACATTCCCATTTACAAGATTTCTCCAGACTTGCTCCCAGCTTTTTTTTTTTCAAAGTAATTTTATTTTATTGTATGTAACAGTACAGACAAGGATTGCTTCAAAAGGCATAGAAGAGTACAAAAAAGAAAAGTAAAGTTATTCATAATGGTAAAAATATGCAATCATAAATGTTACATCACAGATCAACTCAAATATACAAGAGATAAACCTCACAATTTCTAATTCTTACATCTCTGCAAACTCTAGTGTCACATTATACAAATAAAAAAAGCAATAATGAAATAAGATTAACAACTCTAGTAAAGGTCCTCTCAGTTCCTGGCACAAAGAAGGGAACCATAATTCTCTTATTTGCAAAAAGAGACAAGAAAAAAAGGAGATAATATTACCTAATGCCTCGTTTATATGAGCTAAAGGGGGAAAAAAAAAACCTCTATTACCAGAGATCAAGGACAACTGTTCTATGATGCATTGTTTTTTCAAATCATTTTTAATCTCTGAGATACTGGGTACAGAGTTATCTCGCCAATTGGAGAAAATTAAGCTTCTTGCTGCCAGAAATGTCATGTTCATGATCTTTTTATGTTTAGAAGACAAAATGCCATCTGTGAAAAAAACTACCTCCACCTGAGAGAGAGAGTTGGTATTTTTAAAATGTTTATAAGCCAGAACTCTATTTTCTGCCAAAACTGCTTTATTCGAGGGCAGGACCAAAGGATATGGATTAAATCTGCTGCTGCCGGAAGTGCGCATTTAGGACATTTATTAAATTTAGAGTTGTGCCAGTTAAATCCTTTTAAAGGAGTATAGTAGGTTCTATAGAGCAGCTTAATATGAGATTCACTCCAACTCGTGGATAAGATGGATTTCTCCAATATAGTTATAGAGCGACTCACCCACTCTGCGTTGATATTTAGTTTAGGAGACATAAGATCCCATTTTTGTGCGATGCTTGATAGATTAGTTTCACCAGACTGACTAACCATAAGATCATACCAGGTTGAGATAGAGAATAGGTCATTACGAGCTAAAATGGGCCAGCTATCCAGCTTCCCCCACGACCAAATCCAACCAAATGTTTTAGTAAGTGTGAGGAGATAATGTCTAGCTTGAAGGTATGCGAAAAAACCTTATTATTAAGGTTACATTTCTGTCTTAGATTATCAAAGGTTTTTATAGATTGGGAATCTTGTGCGGTAAACTGGGTTAGAAAGGTCAAACCTGCTTTATGCCATTTTTAGAAAATTTGGGAATGAATACCATCTTGGAATTCTGGGTTACCCCGCAGGCCTTGAAATTTTGGAATGGATATGTTAATGTCAAGTTTTTGACCCAGCTTTTTCCAAGCCCGAATTATAGTATATATAGAGCTGAACATTTTTACTAGCTTCGGGATTGTACTCGCCGGGCAATGTATAAGAGCTTTTGCATCTCCAGATAAAATATCGGAGTGCAACATTCAGGCTCCTCCGGTCCTTAGATTTAAAAATAACTGGAACATTTTGCAGAGCATAAAGAATTTTCGGGAGAAGAACCAGCTGCTGAGTTGTGTTTGAATAAGAAGCCTGCTTGGTCTTTGTGAATAAGGATCCCTATTTCCTGTTGTAATCTTTTTGATATTATAGATGTAAGAAACTTATAATTGGAAATAAGTAATG
Source organism: Bombina bombina (assembly GCF_027579735.1). Classification (NCBI taxonomy): domain Eukaryota; kingdom Metazoa; phylum Chordata; class Amphibia; order Anura; family Bombinatoridae; genus Bombina; species Bombina bombina. The sequence continues at coordinate 1,057,765,624 of NC_069504.1, read as the reverse complement.
CAATAGGGCAATAGGACTCCTTTTTCATTTTGTCTTTCCCTTGTTTTAAGATTAGAGATATAGTTGAGGCCGCAAAAGCCAGGTGAACAAGATTGTTATCAACATAAAAATAATTAAAAAGAGTTTTTAAGTGGGGAGTGATAACCGGAGCCAAAATTTTATAAAATTATTTTCGCAATGCATCTGTGCCAGGGGCTTTGTCCAAGCGCGAGTCTTTGATAGATTAAAGAATCTCATGATCAGAGATAGGGGCATTGATTCTAGCCAATGCAGCGTTATCCAGAGATGGATAGCTAAGATCCTTCCAAAAATGTTCTGAAGCATTCATATCAGAACTTCTGAGAGAGTATACAGTGGGGCAAAAAAGTATTTAGCCAGCCATCAATTATTCAAGTTCTCCCACTTGAGAAGATGAGAGAGGCCTGTAATTTTCATCATAGGTATACAAAATGTGGAAACAAATCCAGACAATCACTAGTGATGTCGCGAACCTAAAAATTTTGGTTCGCGAACGGCGGGCTCAAACTTCCGCAACTGTTCGCGAACCGGCGAACCGCCATTGACTTCAATAGGCAGGCGAACTTTAAAACCAACAGGGACTCTTTCTGGCCACAATAGTGATGGAAAATTTGTTTCAAGGGGACTAACACCTGGACTGTGGCATGCCGGGGGGGGATGCATGGCAAAACTCCCACGGAAAATTACATAGTTGATGCAGAGTCTGGTTTTAAGCCATAAAGGGCATAAATCACCTAACATTCCTAAATTGTTTGGAATAACTTGCTTTAAAATATCAGGTATGATGTTGTATCGATCAGGTAGTGTAAGAGTTACGCCCGCTTCACAGTGACAGACCAAACTCCCAGTGTAACGCACCACAAACAACCGCAAACAGTCCATTTGCACAACCACGAGATAGATAGATTTGATAGATAGATACATAGATTACATAGATCAATAGATGCAATATATTTGATAGATACAAATTACATAGATCAATAGATGCAATATACATTTGATAGATATGAATTACATAGATCAATAGATGCAATATACATTTGATAGATACAAATTACATAGATCAATAGATGCAATATACATTTGATAGATACAAATTAAATAGATCAATAGATGCAATATACATTTGATAGATACGAATTACATAGATCAGTAGATGCAATATACATTTGATAGATACGAATTACATAGATCAGTCGATGCAATATACATTTGATAGATACGAATTACATAGATCAATAGATGCAATATACATTTGATAGATACGAATTACATAGATCAATAGATGCAATATAAATTTGATAGATACGAATTGCATAGATCAATAGATGCAATATACATTTGATAGATACGAATTACATAGATCAATAGATGCAATATACATTTGCTAAATACGAATTACATAGATCAATAGATGCAATATACATTTGCTAGATACGAATTACATAGATCAATAGATGCAATATACATTTGATTAGATACGAATTACATAGATCAATAGATGCAATATACATTTGATAGATACGAATTACATAGATCAAGATCAATAGATGCAATATACATTTGATAGATACGAATTACATAGATCAATAGATGCAATATACATTTGATAGATACGATTGATAGTTAGATAGATTTGATAGATAAATAGATAGATTTGATAGATATATCATTTCCCACACAGAGAATTACAAGACGTGCGGTCTGGGACCCATGGTAAGGTCACTTCCTTTTGCACTATTGAGTACAGGTTGGGGTACTGGATTGCCTTTTGTGCAAAGAAATTGTGGCCGGGTATCTTCCACTGCGGTGTCCCCTATCAGGGGACGTGTATATGGCATGGATTTTAGGAACCGGGAGAAGGAAAAAGATGCTTGGACACCCAGTACAGGTCGTTCTCCTTCAACCTTTTTATACAAGGGTCCCTGACCCTCAACAGGCATGACAGCATGAAAGACCCCATATGCCATGACTTCCTTTTGCACAATCGAGTACAGGTATGGCATCGATTTTAGGAACCCGGAGATCATTTTTAGGAACCGGGAGATGGAAAAAGATGCTTGGACACCCAGTACAGGTCTTTTCCTTCAGCCTTTTTATACGAGGGTCCCCGACCCTCAACAGGCACGACAGCATGAAAGACCCCATATGCCATGACTTCCTTTTGCACAATCGAGTACAGGTATGGCATCGATTTTAGGAACCCGGGGATAATTTTTAGGAACCGGGAGATGGAAAAAGATGCTTGGACACCCAGTACAGGTCGTTCTCCTTCAGCCTTTTTATACGAGGATCCCTGACCCTCAACAGACACGACAGCATGAATGTCAGGGTTGTGCTGCAGGTTCTGCCTCTAATTACCATTCCTCCAATGAGACACCAGCTGATCCTATTTAAACATCTCATCTACTGGCAATCATTGCTTAGTATTTTGTTTCCACTATTGGAGCTATCTCTGAGCCATCTCAATTTGTCTATTGGATATAACTTTAACCTATACCTCTTTTGCTTACAGATTTATTCTGAGTAGTGCTTTCTGATAAGGACTTACTTCATATGCTATCTCTGTGGTGTATTACCTACTCATTTGGACGGCAACTCTGGATTACTAACTGCCTCTACCAACTAACATATTGGAACTGGGAATTATTATCTACTTCACTCCACAGGAGGTCCGAGGTAAAAAGCTATCTCTTAACGTACTTACAATTGTTTGCCGTAATAATTCTGAATTCTACTTTCCCAACATCTTGCAACTAACGCTGCTGTGACTGACGTCACACGCTACAAGCAGAGACGTCCACACGCTCTGTCTGTTCATTCACTCTGCGGGTTAGCACCGGAGCTGCAGCCTCGCCACAGACTTCTCTCCCTACAATCAAGTAAGTCATAAAGTGACTAAAACTTTATGTTACTCAAACTTTGTTGATATATTGGAATGACTGATTCTATTTCTAACTACCTAGTAACAGCCTAATGTTGTGTTGTCCTAGCGCATGTTTTATGAAATATTTCCAACCCTGTGTAATCATGTCCTCCAGACCTTAGGCTACGTTACTTGCATCCTGGATTTGTTTCCTACAAATACTTTGATAGTTGCTCTACAAATAGGTTGCTTTACTTCCTTAACTCTTTGATGTCTGTAAGATTAGTTTGTCTACTAGAGATAGAGTATTTTAAAGAGGTATTTAAATACTCATCTCCCAAATCAAAACTACTAATATAAATATTACACTGAATTGTAAGATAACATCTAAAGCATATTTGTTATCTAAATATTCTGTGTCACACCACAAATTTACATTAAAAGTGGGTTTGTTAGTACTTGTACTTTTAATCTTAATATTCAGCCAAACTGCAGAGGTTGAGTATTACATAATACTAAGCCTTAAAAAGATTTGTTTGCTAACATGGAGCCCACAGAACTACCCCAAGTAGATTTGCCTCAAGTTGTTTATAATTTAAACCAAAAGGTAGACCGTATGGGACAGGCAATATTAGATTTGCAAGTAGAATATCAAGTTTTGAGAGAAATAATAAAAGAATTAAAAGAACAACTAACAACAACTCCTGAACCACAGGTAAGCTTACCTGAACTTTTTTCTGGCGATAGAAGGTTGTTTAGGCAGTTCAAAAATGCCTGTCATTTGCTATTTAACCTTAAACCAAAAACCTTCTCTACAGATAGGATTAGGGTGCTTTCTACCATTTCCTTCCTAAGGTCTGAACCTAGAATCTGGGCTGATAATTTATGTGAAACTAATGATCCACTACTACATTCCTTATCAGATTTCTTTGCTGCAATGGATGAACTCTACCGAGACTCAGATATTCAATTATCAGCTGAACAAAAGATGAGGAGTCTAAAACAAGGGAAAAGATCCGTCAAAGAATATATTACCGACTTCAAATTGTATGCCTCAGATTCCGCATGGAGTTTGGTATCACTTAGGAACCAGTTCAGACTTGGCTTGGCAGAAGCAGTAAAGGATGAACTAGCAAGAATGGAACTACCAAGCACCCTTGAAGCACTCATGAAAGTAGCTACTCAGATAGATCGTAGGCTTAGAGAAAGGAAGGCAGAACGAACAGCCTCAGAGGGTCCTTCCAGAGGATCTACATCCACTCATTCCTACGTGAAAGCAGGATCGGCTGAACAACCTATACCAATGGAGATTGGGGTAATTCGTAGACCACTCACACCGGATGAACGAATAAGAAGGAGGAATAACCGCCTATGCATGTATTGTGCTAATCCAAACCATCCAGTTACTGAATGTCCGATTCTAAAAAAGAATAAGAAAAGTAAGTCCACATTCCTTAATAATTCAGCTTGTACAGAAAAACCTATGTCTTACTGTAATTTGTTTCTTCTATTACAGTGGGACCTTAAGAGAATAACAACACACGCAATAGTAGATTCCGGGGCTTTGGCAACTTCATTGACACAACCCTTGTACAACAAAATAAAATACCTTTGGTGTTAAAAAAAAATCCTGTTTCACTGAAAGTTATTGATGGTTCCATAATAGCCAATGGACCCATTACTCATAGAACAATTCCCCTCCTGGTCACTACAACGGATGGTCATACTGAGTATGTAGCTTTCGACATCATAACGTCCCCACATTTCCCAATAGTCTTGGGATTGTTTTGGTTGCAATTACATAATCCTGAAATAGATTGGGTAAACTTCACACTAAACATTAAATCCTCCTATTGTACTTCAACTTGTTTCCCACACCCAGTTGTGTGACAAACACAAACTGAGGAGCTAATTATTCCAGAACCATATAAAGATTTCAAAGAAGTATTCAGTAAAACTGAGGCTGACTCACTACCTCCCCACCGCATATATGATTGCCCAATTGAACTAATACCAGGTTCTACGTTACCTGTAGGGCATCTATATGAATTAAATCAACCTGAGTTAAATCACCTAAAACAGTATTTACAAGATAGTTTGAAGAAAGGTTTTATTCGACCATCTTCCTCTCCCACTGCAGCCGGAATGTTCTTTGTTACTAACAAAGATTCCTCCTTAAGGCCTATAATAGATTATCGTGAATTTAACAAACGGACAGTAAAAAAACGATACCCTCTCCCCCTAATTCCCGAATTGATCGAAAGATTGTCTAATGCCACTATATTTACTAAGCTGGATTTAAGAGGGGCCTACAACCTCATCCGAATTAGGGAAGGTGACGAATGGCTCACAGCATTTAGAACTAGGTATGGGCTTTACGAATACCTTGTGATGCCATTCGGCCTTTGTAATGCCCCCGCAGCTTTCCAGCACTTTATAAATGATATCTTTCGAGATTTGTTGGATATATGTATTGTAGTATACTTAGATGATATACTAATGTATTCTCACAATATAACGGAACATATAAAACATGTCCGTTGGGTGTTAGCTCGTCTAAAGATACATAAACTATACGCTAAATTAGAAAAATGCTCATTTCACAACACCACTGTCTCGTTTCTCGGTTATACAATTTCACCAAATGGTATTCAAATGCAAGCTGAAAAAGTGGAGTCAGTTAAAGATTGGCCACAACCAAAAGATAGGAAATCTTTACAAAGATTTTTAGGTTTTTCTAATTACTATCGTAAATTTATAAAAAATTTCTCCTCCATTGTCAGACCACTAACTCAACTGACAGGTTCTACACATCCCTATGTTTGGAACGATACACATTCAAAAGTTTTTAACTACCTCAAACAAGCTTTTACTGAAGCTCCAATATTACATTTTCCTAACATTGAATTACAGTTCATTTTAGAAGTAGATTCATCAGACTACGCAATTGGAGCAGTTCTCTCACAACAGGATAGACCGAAGACACCTTTGCACCCCATATCCTTTTATTCAAAAACTATGACATCTGCTGAAAGGAATTATTCAATTGGGGATAAAGAGTTACTAGCTATTCGAAGATCTTTGGAGTTCTGGAGGCACCTCCTTAAGGGAGCAAAGACACCCTTTATCATATTTACTGACCACAAGAACCTACAGTATCTTCAAAATAATAAGACTTTATCCGCCAGACCGGTTAGGTGGAGTCTCTATTTTGCTAGATTTGATTTTCAAATCTTGTACCGACCGGCACACAAAAACGGAAAAGCAGATGCCCTTTCTCGCCAACTTTCCCCACCTCAAATCACACAAAACCCCACAATCATCATACCAAAGGAACGTTTTATTGGGGTTACTTCACAAAATCTCATAGAAATTAAAAACAAATCAACAACGATACCTGAATACCTACTAAATGAATTAAAAGAAAAAGATGGTATTTTCTACAGAGACGATAAAATATACGTTCCTGAAGTCCTACAGATGCAAATCATTAAACAACACCATGATCCACCACTTGCAGGTCAACCAGGACAAAATCGTACAATGGAACTCATTAAAAGGACATATTGGTGGCCACACCTCAAAGATTCTGTCTCGGATTATATAAAGGGATGTGTCATTTGCCAAACTTGCAAGACCGAAAGGAAACTGCCTTATGGTCTCCTGACCTCCATACCAGTGACTGACAGACCTTGGAAACAAATTGGAATTGACTATAGTCGATATACACGTATCCAACAATCAAACAACCATAATGGTGGTGGTAGATAGTTTTACAAAAATGGCACATTTCATACCATTCCATAAACTTCCAACATCAGCTGAAACTGCCACCCTTTTCATTCAACAAATTCTCCGACTCCATGGTGTTCCTTCTACTATAATTTCAGACCGCGGAACTCAGTTCACTTCACACTTTTGGAAAAACTTATGTAAATCTCTCAATATCTCTCACCAATATACGACTTCATTTCACCCACAAGCTAATGGACAAGTGGAGAGGATCAATCAATGGCTGGATGAATACTTACGATGCTTCTGTTCATATCAACAAAACCAATGGTTCACTTATCTTCCTTTTGCAGAATTTTCTTATAATAACTTAACCAATTCCTCAACAAAATTGTCTCCTTTCTTTGCGAACTATGGCTATCACCCAACCATTTCCACGATTTCATCTGAAGCATCTGAGTCACCCTTGATTGATGAACTAAATAACACCTTACTGTATAATTTCAGGTTCATAAAAGAAAACATTATGAAAGCACAATCTACCCAAAAACATTATTACGATCTACGTAGGAGAGTACCGCCACATTATCAAATTGGAGATCAAGTTTGGTTAGCTACTAAAAACCTAAGACTACAAGTACCAAGTAGGAAATTAACCCAGAAATTTTGTGGACCTTTCCGCATTAAGAAAGTAGTTAATGAGAATGCAGTTACTCTGGAATTACCTCCCAGCATGCTAGTGCACCCTACATTCCATGTTTCGCTTTTGAAACCTTACACGCCTACACGGACCACTTCCTCTCTTCCTCCATCTATTAAGGATTCAGATATCTACGAAGTACAGGATTTGCTCGACTCCCGACATTTTAAAGGAGTTCTACAATATCTTGTCAGATGGAAAAATTTCTCTGAAGAGGATGACACTTGGGAACCTGCTTCCAACCTTCAGGCGCCACGTTTGGTTTCTCAGTTTCACCGAAAGTTTCCGGACCGTCCCAGACCCCAAGCTGAGGTTCAGCTTGCTTGAGGGGGGAGTCATGTCAGGGTTGTGCTGCAGGTTCTGCCTCTAATTACCATTCCTCCAATGAGACACCAGCTGATCCTATTTAAACATCTCATCTACTGGCAATCATTGCTTAGTATTTTGTTTCCACTATTGGAGCTATCTCTGAGCCATCTCCTTTGTCTACTGGATATAACTTTAATCTATACCTCTTTTGCTTACAGATTTATTCTGAGTAGTGCTTTCTGAGAAGGACTTACTTCATATGCCATCTCTGTGGTGTATTACCTACTCATTTGGACGGCAACTCTGGATTACTAACTGCCTCTACCAACTAACATATAGGAACTGGGAATTATTACCTACTTCACTCCACAGGAGGTCCGAGGTAAAAAGCTATCTCTTAACGTACTTACAATTGTTTGCCATAATAATTCTGAATTCTACTTTCCCGACATCTTGCAACTAACACTGCTGTGACTGACATCACACGCTACAAGCAGAGACGTCCACACGCTCTGTCTGTTCATTCACTCTGTGGGTTAGCACCGGAGCTGCAGCCTCGCCACAGACTTCTCTCCCTACAATCAAGTAAGTCATAAAGTGACTAAAACTTTATGTTACTCAAACTTTGTTGATATATTGGAATGACCGATTCTATTTCTAACTACCTAGTAACAGCCTAATGTTGTCCTAGCGCATGTTTTATGAAATATTTCCAACCCTGTGTAATCATGTCCTCCAGACCTTAGGCTACGTTACTTGCATCCTGGATTTGTTTCCTGCAAATACTTTGATAGTTGCTCTACAAATAGGTTGCTTTACTTCCTTAACTCTTTGATGTCTGTAAGATTAGTTTGTCTACTAGAGATAGAGTATTTTAAAGAGGTATTTAAATACTCATCTCCCAAATCAAAACTACTAATATAAATATTACACTGAATTGTAAGATAACATCTAAAGTATATTTGTTATCTAAATATTCTGTGTCACACCACAAGTTTACATTAAAAGTGGGTTTGTTAGTACTTGTACTTTTAATCTTATTCAGCCAAACTGCAGAGGTTGAGTATTACAATGAAACACCCCATATGCCATGACTTCCTTTTGCACAATCAAGTACAGGTATGGAATCGATTTTAGGAACCCGGAGATAATTTTTAGGAACCGGGAGATGGAAAAAGATGCTTGGACACCCAGTACAGGTCGTTCTCATTAAGCCTTTTTATATGAGGGTCCCCAACCCTCAACATGCACGACAGCATGAAAGACCCCATATGCCATGACTTCCTTTTGCACAATCGAGTACAGGTATGGCATCGGTTTTAGGAACCCGGAGATAATTTTTAGGAACCGGGAGATGGAAAAAGATGCTTGGACACCCAGTACAGGTCGCTCTCCTTCAGCCTTTTTATACGAGGGTCCCCGACCCTCAATAGGCCAGACAGTTTGAAAGACCCCATATGCCATGACTTCCTTCTGCACAATCGAGTACAGGTATGGCATCGATTTTAGGAACCCGGAGATGATTTTAGGAATTGGGAGATGGAAAAAGATGCTTGGTCAGTCCTCCTACTTCAAATTTGGGGCACTGCGCGTGCAATCTACTGTGCCACCAGATATGAGTGGTGTGTTAAGTAGTACTATTCCTAGCAGTTTAATCCCTGTTATGTGCCTTTTTTTTGGTTTGGGTTTTGAAGCCACAGTGCAGCACCAGAGGCCAGAAAAATTAGGCATGTACACATGCCTGAAAAATTAGGTATTGTTGCAGCCGCTGCTGTAGCAGCGGCCAGAAAATTGATGTTTGTTTGACAGTTAGAAAGTGCCCTAAAACATTGCGGCTTGAACCCTAGATGTTGGCGGATAAGTCACGCAAGTCATCCGGCATTCGAAGATAAAATACAGCAGCGTGTGGACCATTTTTAGCCCAAGGCAGCTCATCTCATCAGGCCTTTTTTACTCGAATGTATCGCCCAATGTCAGTCCCTTCGGGATCCATCCCTCATTCATTTTAATAAAGGTGAGGTAATCAAGACTTTTTTGACCTAAGCGACTTCTCTTATCAGTGACAATACCTCCTGCTGTACTGAAGGTCCTTTCTGACAGGAAACTTGAAGCGGGGCAGGCCAGAAGTTCGATTGTAAATTGGGATAGCTCAGGCCACAGGTCAAGCCTGCACACCCAGTAGTCAAGGGGTTCATTGCTCCTCAGAGTGTCGAGATCTGCAGTTAAGGCGAGGTAGTCTGCTACCTGTCGGTTGAGTCATTCTCTGAGGCTGGATCCCGAAGGGCTGTGGCGATGCATAGGAGTTAAAAAGGTCCGCATGTCCTCCATCAACAACACATCTGGAAAGCGTCCTGTCCTTGCCGGTGTGGTCGTGGGAGGAGGAGGATTACTTTCACCTCTTCCCCTGTTAGATTCCCGTTGTGCTGTGACATCACCCTTATACGCTGTGTAAAGCATACTTTTTAATTTATTTTTGAACTACTCCATCCTTTCCGACTTGCGGGAATTTGGTAACATTTCAGTCACTTTATGCTTATACCGGGAGTCTAGTAGCGTGGACAGCCAGTACAGTTCGTTCTCCTTCAGCTTTTTTATACGAGTGTCCCTCAACAGGCACGACAGCATGAAAGACCCCATTTGCACAAGGTTGGATGCAGAGCTACTGATGTCCCGTTCCTCGTTCTCACTGATCTCACTGAAGGTATCTTCTTCCCCCCAGCCACGTACAACACCACGGGTACCAGATAGGTGACAACGAGCACCCTGGGATGCCTGTTGTGCTTGGTCTTCCTCCTCCTCCTCAAAGCCACATTCCTCCTCTGACTCCACTTCCTCACAATCCTCTTCCTGCGTTGCCGCTGGTCCAGCAAGCGATGCTGATAAGGCTGTTTCTGGTGGTGATGGTGACCACAACTTTTCCTCTTCACGCTCATCTACGGCCTGATCCAGCACTCTTCACAGGGCATGCTCCAGGAAGAAAACAAATGGTATGATGTCGCTGATGGTGCCTTAGGTGCGACTGACTAGGTTTGTCACCTCCTCAAAAGGACGCATGAGCCTACAGGCATTGCGCATGAGCATCCAGTAACGTGGCAAAAAAATTCCCAGCTCCCCAGAGGCTGTCCTAGCACCCCGGTCATAAAAATACTTGTTAACGGCTTTTTCTTGTTGGAGCAGGCGGTCGAACATTAGGAGTGTTGAATTCCAACGTGTCGGGCTGTCGCAAATCAAGCACCTCACTGGCAGGTTGTTTCGCCGCTGTATATCTGACAAGTGCGCCATGGCCGTGTAGGAACGCCTGAAATGGCCACTCACCTTCCTGGCCTGCTTCAGGACGTCCTGTAAGCCTGGGTACTTATGCACAAAGCGTTGTACAATCAGATTACACACATGTGCCATGCACGGCACATGTGTCAACTTGCCCAATTTCAATGCCGCCAGCAAATTACTTCCGTTGTCAGAAACTACTTTGCCGATCTCCAGTTGGTGCGGAATCAGCCACTGATCCACCTGTGCGTTCAGGGTGGACAGGAGTGCTGCTGCGGTGTGACTCTCTGCTTTCAGACAAGTCAACCCCAAGACGGTGTGACACTGCCGTATCCGGGATGTGGAATAGTACCTGAGGAACTGGGGGGGTGCCGTTGATGTGGAGCAAGACGCAACAGCAGAAGAGGACTCAGCCGAGGAAGAGGTTATGGAAGAGGATGGAGTAGGAGGAGTAGAGGAGGTAGCAGCAGGCCTGCCTGCAAGTCGTGGCGGTGTCACCAACTCCTCTGCAGAGCTACGCATTCCATGCTTGTCAGCCATCAGCAGGTTTACCCAATGTGCAGTGTAGGTGAAATACCTGCCCTGACCATGCTTTGCAGACCAGCTATCAGTGATCAGATGGACCCTTGCCCAAACACTGTGTGCCAGACATGCCATTACTTCCTTTCGCACAATCGAGTACAGGTTGGGGATTGCCTTTTGTGCAAAGAAATTTCGGCCGGGTACCTTCCACTGCGGTGTCCCAATAGATACAAATTTTTTTAATGCCTCAGACTCCACCAGCATATATGGTAAAAGCTGGTGGGCTAAGAGTTCAGACAAGCCAGCTGTCAGACGCCGGGCAAGGGGGTGACTTTGGGACATTGGCTTCTTACACTCAAACATGTCCTTGACAGACATCTGACTGTGGGCAGATGAGCAGGAACTGCTACGGAAGAGAGACTGAGTGGCGGATGGTTGAGAGGGGGCAAGGAGTACAGCAGTGGTTGACGTGGCTGAAGATGCTGGACCAGGAGGAGGATGGCTGCTTTGAGTTTGTGTGCTGCTTCTACTCATGTGTTCATCCCATCGGCGTTTGTGATGTGAGATCATGTGCCGTCGCAAAGCAGTTGTACCTAGGTGGGTGTTGCACTTCCCACGACTCAGTTTCTTTTGGCACAGGTTGCAAATGGCATCGCTGTTGTCAGAGGCAGACACACAAAAAAATGCCACACTGCTGAGCTCTGCGATGATGGCATTCTAGTGGTGGCAACAGCATGCATTGATTGGCGTGCTGTCTGGCTGACCCCGGGTGCCGATGCATGCTGTCTGACTGTGCCACTAGCTCCTTGCGATGACCTCTCCCTGCTTCCAACTCGTCTCCTCCTCCTCCTCTCTGTCTCCCCATCTGAACTTTCCCCCTCTTCTTCTTCTCTTCTAGCGGGCACCCACGTGACATCCACGGACGCATCATCATCAAAAGCTTCACTTGTATCTGACAAATCAACAAAGGAAGCAGCAGCGGGTACAACATCATCATCATCATCACACCGTACGTCCATGTCTGTAATGCTGCCTGACTGAGACATATCACTGTAATGTACATCCTCTGTCAATGATGGTTGCGCATCACTCATTTCTTCCAACTGATGTGTCAATAACTCCTCTGACAGATCAAGTGAAGTGGCTGTGGTGCTAGTGTTGGTTGTGGCGGCAGGCGGGCGAGTGGCACTGGTCACTTGAGAGGTGCCCGAAGCTAAGCTGGAGGTGGATGGTGCGTCAAGGTTCCGAGCGGAAGCTGTAGAAGATTGGGTGTCCTGTGTTAGCCAGTCAACTAGGTCCTCCTCAGAACTTTTTGCGTTCATGGTACGTGGCCTCTGAACACTGGGCATTATTGTAGGGTCAAAGGGAATCACAGCACCACGACCATGATGGCACCTGCGGGGTGGCCTTCCTCTGCCTGTCATTTTTTTTCAAAATGTACACTTACACTACTATTAAACAAAATATGAGTGGTGCCACTGGGCAAGTGGGCACAGTATACGCTGTGAGCCTGACACAAAAAAGCAGACTGATGTTTCACAATCCAAAAAGTTTATTTTTTTTTAAATGTACACTTACACTACTATTAAACAAGATATGAGTGGTGGCACTGGGCAAGTGGGCACAGTATACGCTGTGAGCCTGACACAAAAAAGCAGACTGATGTTTCACAGTCAAAAATGTTTATTTTTTAAATATTTACACTACTGTTACAACAAATATGAGTGGTGCCACTAACTTGGCAAGTGGGCCTGGCACACACGCTGGCAGGCAGGCAACTGCAATAAGATTACACTAGCAGACTGATGTTTCACAGTCAAAAAAGTTTTTTAAAAAATATTTACACTACTGTTATAACAAATATGATTGGTGGCACTAGTTGGCAAGTGGGCCTGGCACACACGCTGGCAGGCAGGCAACTGCAATTAGATTACACTAGCAGACTGATGTTTCACAGTCAAAAAAGTTTTTTTTTTTAAATATTTACACTACTGTTATAACTAATATGATTGGTGGCACTAGTTGGCAAGTGGGCCTGGCACACCACGCTAGCAGGCAGGCAACTGCAATTAGATTACACTAGCAGACTGATGTTTCACAGTCAAAAAATTTTTTTAAAAAATATTTACACTACTGTTACAACAAATATGAGTGGTGCCACTAACTTGGCAAGTGGGCCTGGCACACACGCTGGCAGGCAGGCAACTGCAATAAGATTACACTAGCAGACTGATGTTTCACAGTCAAAAAAGTTTTTTTTTTAATATTTACACTACTGTTATAACAAATATGATTGGTGGCACTAGTTGGCAAGTGGGCCTGGCACACACGCTGGCAGGCAGGCAACTGCAATTAGATTACACTAGCAGACTGATGTTTCACAGTCAAAAAAGTTTTTTTTAAAAAATATTTACCCTACTGTTATAACAAATATGATTGGTGGCACTAGTTGGCAAGTGGGCCTGGCACACACGCTGGCAGGCAGGCAACTGCAATTAGATTACACTAGCAGACTGATGTTTCACAGTCAAAAAAGTTTTTTTTAAAAATATTTACACTACTGTTACAACAAATATGGCATTGAGTGGTGGCACCAAGTTGGCAAGTGGGCCTGGCACACACACTGGCAGGCAGGCAACTGCAATTAGATTACACTAGCAGACTGATGTTTCACAGGCAAAAAAGTTTTTTTTTTAAATATTTACACTACTGTTATAACAAATATGATTGGTGGCACTAGTTGGCAAGTGGGCCTGGCACATACGCTGGCAGGCAGGCAACTGCAATTAGATTACACTAGCAGACTGATGTTTCACAGTCAAAAAAGTTTTTTTAAAATATTTACACTACTGTTATAACAAATATGATTGGTGGCACTTAGCAAATGGGCCTGGCACACACGCTGGCAGGCAGGCAACTGCAATTAGATTACACTAGCAGACTGATGTTTCACAGTCAAAAAAGTTTTATTTTTTTAAATATTTACACTACTGTTATAACAAATATGATTGGTGGCACTAGTTGGCAAGTGGGCCTGGCACACACGCTGGCAGGCAGGCAACTGCAATTAGATTACACTACTAGACTGATGTTTCACAGTCAAAAAAGTTTTTTTTTTAAGTATTTACACTACTGTTATAACAAATATGATTGGTGGAACTTAGCAAGTGGGCCTGGCACACACGCTGGCAGGCAGGCAACTGCAATTAGATTACACTAGCAGACTGATGTTTCACAGTCAAATTTTTTAAAAAAATATTTACACTACTGTTATAACAAATATGATTGGTGGCACTAGTTGGCAAGTGGGCCTGGCACACGCGCTGGCAGGCAGGCAACTGCAATTAGATTACACTAGCAGACTGATGTTTCACAGTCAAAAAAGTTTTTTTTTAAATATTTACACTACTGTTATAACAAATATGATTGGTGGCACTAGTTGGCAAGTGGGCCTGGCACACACGCTGGCAGGCAGGCAACTGCAATTAGATTACACTAGCAGACTGATGTTTCACAGTCAAAAAGTTTTTAAAAAAAAATATTTACCCTACTGTTATAACAAATATGATTGGTAGCACTAGTTGGCAAGTGGGCCTGGCACACACGCTGGCAGGCAGGCAGGCAACTGAAATTAGATTACTCTAGAAGACTGATGTTTCACAGTCAAATTTTTTTTTTAAATATTTACACTACTGTTACCACAGATATGAGCGGTGGCACTTAGCAAGTGGGCCTGGCAGACACGCTGGCAGGCAGGCAGGCAACTGCAATTAGATTACACTAGCAGACTGATGTTTCACAGTCAAAAAAGTTTTTTTTAAAAATATTTACACTACTGTTATAACAAATATGATTGGTGGCACTAGTTGGCAAGTGGGCCTGGCACACACGCTGGCAGGCAGGCAACTGCAATTAGATTACACTAGCAGACTGATGTTTCACAGTCAAAAAAGTTTTTTTTTAAATATTTACACTACTGTTATACCAAATATGATTGGTGGCACTTAGCAAGTGGGCCTGGCACACACGCTGGCAGGCAGGCAGGCAACTGAAATTAGATTACTCTAGAAGACTGATGTTTCACAGTCAAATTTTTTTTTAAAATATTTATACTACTGTTACAACAGATATGAGCGGTGGCACTTAGCAAGTGGGCCTGGCAGACACGCTGGCAGGCAGGCAACTGCAATTAGATTACACTAGCAGACTGATGTTTCACAGTCAAAAAAGTTTTTTTTTAAAATATTTACACTACTGTTATAACAAATATGATTGGTGGCACTAGTTGGCAAGTGGGCCTGGCACACACGCTGGCAGGCAGGCAACTGCAATTAGATTACACTAGCAGACTGATGTTTCACAGTCAAAAAAGTTTTTTTTTTAAATATTTACACTACTGTTACAACAAATATTGAGTGGTGCCACTAACTTGGCAAGTGGGCCTGGCACACACTCTGGCAGGCAGGCAACTGCAATTAGATTACACTAGCAGACTGATGTTTCACAGCCAAAAAAGTTTTTTAAAAAAAATATTTACACTACTGTTATAACAAATATGATTGGTGGCACTAGTTGGCAAGTGGGCCTGGCACACACGCTGGCAGGCAGGCAACTGCAATTAGATTACACTAGCAGACTGATGTTTCACAGTCAAAAAAGTTTTTTTTTAAAATATTTACACTACTGTTATAACAAATATGATTGGTGGCACTAGTTGGCAAGTGAGCCTGGCACACACGCTGGCAGGCAGGCAACTGCAATTAGATTACACTTGCAGACTGATGTTTCACAGTCCAAAAGTTTTTTTTTTAAAATATTTACACTACTGTTATAACAAATATGATTGGTGGCACTAGTTGGCAAGTGGGCCTGGCACACCACGCTAGCAGGCAGGCAACTGCAATTAGATTACACTAGCAGACTGATGTTTCACAGTCAAAAATTTTTTTTAAAAAAAAATATTTACACTACTGTTACAACAAATATGAGTGGTGGCACTAACTTGGCAAGTGGGCCTGGCACACACACTGGCAGGCAACTGCAATTAGATTACACTAGCAGACTGATGTTTCACAGGCAAAAAAGTTTTTTTTTTTAAATATTTACACTACTGTTATAACAAATATGATTGGAGGCACTAGTTGGCAAGTGGGCCTGGCACACACGCTGGCAGGCAGGCAGGCAACTGCAATTAGATTACACTAGCAGACTGATGTTTCACAGTCGAAAAAGTTTTTTTTTAAAATATTTACACTACTGTTACAACAAATATGGCATTGAGTCGTGGCACCAAGTTGGCAAGTGGGCCTGGCACACACACTGGCAGGCAGGCAACTGCAATTAGATTACACTAGCAGACTGATGTTTCACAGTCAAAAAAGTTTTTTTTTAAATATTTACACTACTGTTATAACAAATATGATTGGTGGCACTAGTTGGCAAGTGGCCTGGCACACACGCTGGCAGGCAGGCAACTGCAATTAGATTACACTACTAGACTGATGTTTCACAGTCAAAAAAGTTTTTTTTTTAAGTATTTACACTACTGTTATAACAAATATGATTGGTGGCACTTAGCAAGTGGGCCTGGCACACACGCTGGCAGGCAGGCAACTGCAATTAGATTACACTAGCAGACTGATGTTTCACAGTCAAATTTTTTTTTTAAATATTTACACTACTGTTATAACAAATATGATTGGTGGCACTAGTTGGCAAGTGGGCCTGGCACACACGCTGGCAGGCAGGCAACTGCAATTAGATTACACTAGCAGACTGATGTTTCACAGTCAAAAAAGTTTTTTTTTTAAATATTTACACTACTGTTATAACAAATATGATTGGTGGCACTAGTTGGCAAGTGGGCCTGGCACACACGCTGGCAGGCAGGCAACTGCAATTAGATTACACTAGCAGACTGATGTTTCACAGTCAAAAAAGTTTTTTTTAAAAAATATTTACCCTACTGTTATAACAAATATGATTGGTGGCACTAGTTGGCAAGTGGGCCTGGCACACACGCTGGCAGGCAGGCAACTGCAATTAGATTACACTAGCAGACTGATGTTTCACAGTCAAAAAGGTTTTTTTTTTAAATATTTACACTACTGTTATACCAAATATGATTGGTGGCACTTAGCAAGTGGGCCTGGCACACACGCTGGCAGGCAGGCAGGCAACTGCAATTAGATTACTCTAGAAGACTGATGTTTCACAGTCAAATTTTTTTTTAAAATATTTACACTACTGTTCAACAGATATGAGCGGTGGCACTTAGCAAGTGGGCCTGGCAGACACGCTGGCAGGCAGGCAACTGCAATTAGATTACACTAGCAGACTGATGTTTCACAGCCAAAAAAGTTTTTTAAAAAAATATTTACACTACTGTTATAACAAATATGATTGGTGGCACTAGTTGGCAAGTGGGCCTGGCACACACGCTGGCAGGCAGGCAACTGCAATTAGATTACACTAGCAGACTGATGTTTCACAGGCAAAAAAGTTTTTTTTTAAATATTTACACTACTGTTATAACAAATATGATTGGTGGCACTAGTTGGCAAGTGAGCCTGGCACACACGCTGGCAGGCAGGCAGGCAACTGCAATTAGATTACACTAGCAGACTGATGTTTCACAGTCAAAAAGTTTTTTTTTTAAATATTTACACTACTGTTATAACAAATATGATTGGTGGCACTAGTTGGCAAGTGGGCCTGGCACACCACGCTAGCAGGCAGGCAACTGCAATTAGATTACACTAGCAGACTGATGTTTCACAGTCAAAAAAAAAATTTTTTAAAAATATTTACACTACTGTTACAACAAATATGAGTGGTGGCACTAACTTGGCAAGTGGGCCTGGCACACACGCTGGCAGGCAACTGCAATTAGATTACACTAGCAGACTGATGTTTCACAGGCAAAAAAGTTTTTTTTTTTAAATATTTACACTACTGTTATAACAAATATGATTGGAGGCACTAGTTGGCAAGTGGGCCTGGCACACACGCTGGCAGGCAGGCAACTGCAATTAGATTACACTAGCAGACTGATGTTTCACAGTCGAAAAAGTTTTTTTTTTAAATATTTACACTACTGTTCCAACAAATATGGCATTGAGTGGTGGCACCAAGTTGGCAAGTGGGCCTGGCACACACACTGGCAGGCAGGCAACTGCAATTAGATTACACTAGCAGACTGATGTTTCACAGTCAAAAAAGTTTTTTTTTTTAATATTTACACTACTGTTATAACAAATATGATTGGTGGCACTAGTTGGCAAGTGGGCCTGGCACATACGCTGGCAGGCAGGCAACTGCAATTAGATTACACTAGCAGACTGATGTTTCACAGTCAAAAAAGTTTTTTTAAAATATTTACACTACTGTTATAACAAATTTGATTGGTGGCACTTAGCAAATGGGCCTGGCACACATGCTGGCAGGCAGGCAACTGCAATTAGATTACACTAGCAGACTGATGTTTCACAGTCAAATTTTTTTTAAAATATTTACACTACTGTTATAACAAATATGATTGGTGGCACTAGTTGGCAAGTGGGCCTGGCACACACCTGGCAGGCAGGCAACTGCAATTAGATTACACTAGCAGACTGATGTTTCACAGTCAAAAAAGTTTTTTTTTTAAATATTTACACTACTGTTATAACAAATATGATTGGTGGCACTAGTTGGCAAGAGGGCCTGGCACACATGCTGGCAGGCAGGCAACTGCAATTAGATTACACTACTAGACTGATGTTTCACAGTCAAAAAAGTTTTTTTTTAAGTATTTACACTACTGTTATAACAAATATGATTGGTGGCACTTAGCAAGTGGGCCTGGCACACACGCTGGCAGGCAGGCAACTGCAATTAGATTACTCTAGCAGACTGATGTTTCACAGTCAAATTTTTTTTTTAAATATTTACACTACTGTTATAACAAATATGATTGGTGGCACTAGTTGGCAAGTGGGCCTGGCACACACACTGGCAGGCAGGCAACTGCAATTAGATTACACTAGCAGACTGATGTTTCACAGTCAAAAAAGTTTTTTTTAAAATATTTACACTACTGTTATAACAAATATGATTGGTGGCACTAGTTGGCAAGTGGGCCTGGCACACACGCTGGCAGGCAGGCAACTGCAATTAGATTACACTAGCAGACTGATGTTTCACAGTCAAAAAAGTTTTTTAAAAAAAATATTTACCCTACTGTTATAACAAATATGATTGGTGGCACTAGTTGGCAAGTGGGCCTGGCACACACGCTGGCAGGCAGGCAACTGCAATTAGATTACACTAGCAGACTGATGTTTCACAGTCAAAAAAGTTTTTTTTTTAAATATTTACACTACTGTTACAACAAATATTGAGTGGTGCCACTAACTTGGCAAGTGGGCATGGCACACACTCTGGCAGGCAGGCAACTGCAATTAGATTACACTAGCAGACTGATGTTTCACAGCCAAAAAAGTTTTTTTAAAAAATATTTACACTACTGTTATAACAAATATGATTGGTGGCACTAGTTGGCAAGTGGGCCTGGCACACACGCTGGCAGGCAGGCAACTGCAATTAGATTACACTAGCAGACTGATGTTTCACAGGCAAAAAAGTTTTTTTTTTTAAATATTTACACTACTGTTATAACAAATATGATTGGTGGCACTAGTTGGCAAGTGGGCCTGGCACACCACGCTAGCAGGCAGGCAACTGCAATTATATTACACTAGCAGACTGATGTTTCACAGTCAAAAAATTTTTTTTTCAAATATTTACACTACTGTTACAGCAAATATGAGTGGTGGCACTAACTTGGCAAGTGGGCCTGGCACACACGCTGGCAGGCAACTGCAATTAGATTACACTAGCAGACTGATGTTTCACAGTCAAAAAAGTTTTTTTTTTAAATATTTACACTACTGTTATAACAAATATGATTGGTGGCACTAGTTGGCAAGGGGGCCTGGCACACATGCTGGCAGGCAGGCAACTGCAATTAGATTACACTACTAGACTGATGTTTCACAGTCAAAAAAGTTTTTTTTTAAGTATTTACACTACTGTTATAACAAATATGATTGGTGGCACTTAGCAAGTGGGCCTGGCACACACGCTGGCAGGCAGGCAACTGCAATTAGATTACACTAGCAGACTGATGTTTCACAGTCAAATTTTTTTTTTAAATATTTACACTACTGTTATAACAAATATGATTGGTGGCACTAGTTGGCAAGTGGGCCTGGCACACACGCTGGCAGGCAGGCAACTGCAATTAGATTACACTAGCAGACTGATGTTTCACAGTCAAAAAAGTTTTTTTGAAAATATTTACACTACTGTTATAACAAATATGATTGGTGGCACTAGTTGGCAAGTGGGCCTGGCACACACGCTGGCAGGCAGGCAACTGCAATTAGATTACACTAGCAGACTGATGTTTCACAGTCAAAAAAGTTTTTTTTAAAAAATATTTACCCTACTGTTATAACAAATATGATTGGTGGCACTAGTTGGCAAGTGGGCCTGGCACACACGCTGGCAGGCAGGCAACTGCAATTAGATTACACTAGCAGACTGATGTTTCACAGTCAAAAAAGTTTTTTTTTTAAATATTTACACTACTGTTACAACAAATATTGAGTGGTGCCACTAACTTGGCAAGTGGGCATGGCACACACTCTGGCAGGCAGGCAACTGCAATTAGATTACACTAGCAGACTGATGTTTCACAGCCAAAAAAGTTTTTTTAAAAAATATTTACACTACTGTTATAACAAATATGATTGGTGGCACTAGTTGGCAAGTGGGCCTGGCACACACGCTGGCAGGCAGGCAACTGCAATTAGATTACACTAGCAGACTGATGTTTCACAGGCAAAAAAGTTTTTTTTTTAAATATTTACACTACTGTTATAACAAATATGATTGGTGGCACTAGTTGGCAAGTGAGCCTGGCACACACGCTGGCAGGCAGGCAACTGCAATTAGATTACACTAGCAGACTGATGTTTCACAGGCAAAAAAGTTTTTTTTTTAAATATTTACACTACTGTTATAACAAATATGATTGGTGGCACTAGTTGGCAAGTGGGCCTGGCACACCACGCTAGCAGGCAGGCAACTGCAATTATATTACTCTAGCAGACTGATGTTTCACAGTCAAAAAAATTTTTTTTCAAATATTTACACTACTGTTACAACAAATATGAGTGGTGGCACTAACTTGGCAAGTGGGCCTGGCACACACGCTGGCAGGCAACTGCAATTAGATTACACTAGCAGACTGATGTTTCACAGGCAAAAAAGTTTTTTTTTAAAATATTTACACTACTGTTATAACAAATATGATTGGAGGCACTAGTTGGCAAGTGGGCCTGGCACACACGCTGGCAGGCAACTGCAATTAGATTACACTAGCAGACTGATGTTTCACAGTCAAAAAAGTTTTTTTTTAAATATTTACACTACTGTTATAACAAATATGATTGGTGGCACTTAGCAAGTGGGCCTGGCACACACGCTGGCAGGCAGGCAGCAACTGAAATTAGATTACTCTAGCAGACTGATGTTTCACAGTCAAATTTTTTTTAAAAATATTTACACTACTGTTATAACAAATATGATTGGTGGCACTTAGCAAGTGGGCCTGGCACACACGCTGGCAGGCAGGCAACTGCAATTAGATTACACTAGAAGACTTATGTTTCACAGTCAAAAAAGTTTTTTTTTTACAAAATTTACACTACTTTTACAACAGATATGAGTGGTGGCACTGCAGGCAGGCAACTGCAATACGATTACACTAGCAGACTGATGTTTCACAGTCAAAATTACACAGGCAAAAAAAGTCAAAATTACACAGGCAAAAAAAAACAAAAAACGACTGATGTTCTAGCCCTAAAAGGGCTTTTTGGGGTGCTGTCCTTACAGCAGAGATCAGATGAGTCCTTCAGGACTGTAGTGGACACTGAATAAACTAGCCTAGCTATCAATTTCCCTATAAAATCAGCAGCAGTAGCACTATCCCTCCTCTCACTAAGAATGCAGGATCAGAATGAATCTAAAATGGCTGCTGCCCAGGAGCTGGGAGGGTCTGGGAGGGAGTGTCTGCTGCTGATTGGCTGAAATGTGTCTGCAGACTGTGAGATACAGGGTCAAAGTTTACTCAATGATGAAGAATAGGGGGCGGATCGAACATCGCATATGTTCGGCCGCCACGGCGAACGCGAACAAGCTATGTTCGCCGGGAACTATTCGCTGGCGAACAATTCGCGACATCACTAACAATCACATTGTCTGATTTGGAAAGAATTTATTTGCATATTATGGTGTAAATAAGTATTTGGTCACCTACAAACAAGCAAGATTTCTGACTCTCACAGACCTGTATCTTCTTCTTTAAGAGGCTCCTCTGTCCTCCACTCATTACCTGTATTGTATCACCTGTTTGAACTTGTTATCAGTATAAAAGACACCTGTCCACAACCTCAAACAGTCACACTCCAAACTCCACTATGGTGAAGACCAAAGAGCTGTCGAAGGACACCAGAAACAAAATTGTAGACCTGCACCAGACTGAATCTGCAATAGGCAAGCAGCTTGGTGTGAAGAAATCAACTGTGGGAGCAATAATTACAAAATAGAAGACATACAAGACCACTGATAATCTCCCTCGATCTGGGGCTCCACGCAAGATCTCACCCCGTGGGGTCAAAATGATCACAAGAACGGTGAGCAAACATCTCAGAACCACACGGGGGGACCTAGTAAATGACCTGCAGAGATCTGGGACCAATGTAACAAAGGCTACCATCAGTAACACACTACGCCGCCAGGGACTCAGATCCTTGCAGTGCCAGACGTGTCCCCCTGCTTAAGCCAGTACATGTTCGGGCCCATCTGAAGTATGCTAGAGAGCATTTGGATGATCCAGAAGCGGATTGGGAGAATGTCATATGGTCAGATGAAACCAAAGTAGAACTGTTTGGTAGAAACACAACTCGTCATGTTTGGAGGAGAGAGAATGCTGAGTTGCAACCAAAGAACACCATACCTACTGTGAAGCATGGGGGTGGCAACATCATGCTTTGGGGCTATTTCTCTGCAAAGGGAACAGGACGACTGATCCGTGTACATGAAATAATAAATGGGGCCATGTATCGTGAGATTTTGAGTGCAAACCTCCTTCCATCAGCAAGGGCATTGACGATGAAACGTGGCTGGGGCTTTTAGCATGACAATGATCCCAAACACACCACCCGGGCAACTAAGGAGTGGCTTCGTAAGAAGCATTTCAAGGTCCTGGAGTGGCCTAGCCAGTCTCCAGATCTCAACCCCATAGAAAACCTTTGGAGGGAGTTGAAAGTCTGTGTTGCCCAGCGACAGCCCCAAAACATCACTGCCCTAGAGGAGATCTGCATGCAGGAATGGGCCAACATACCAGCAACAGTGTGTGACAACCTTGTCAAGACTTACAGAAAACATTTGACCTCTGTCATTGCTAACAAAGGATATATAACAAAGTATTGAGATGAACTTTTGATATTGACCAAATACCTATTTTCCACCATAATATGCAAATAAATTCTTTCCAAATCAGACAATGTGATTGTCTGGATTTGTTTCCACATTTTGTCTCTCATAGTTGAGGTATACCTATGATGAAAATTACAGGCCTCTTTCATCTTCTTAAGTGGGAGAACTTGCACAATTAGTAGCTGACTAAATACTTTTTTGCCCCACTGTATATCCCTATAATAGTTGAAAAAGACCTCAATGATTTCTTTCTGAATTTGGAACCGTAACGTGCTCCTGAATTGATTCAATCATAGAGTCCGTATATTTTTAACTAAGCTGGCTAACAATTTACCTACCTTGTTACCATGACGAAAAAATTTAGCTTTTGTATTTAGGTCAGCCTGCGCAGCTGACTGCATTAGGTAAGTATCTCTCTCTTTCATAGAAGAGGTATATCTTTTCCAGTTCACTAATGTGGGTTGACTGGGGTATCTATTGTAAGCATTAGTAAGGGCTCTCAGAACTTCGTTTTCTTTGACAGTGGCCTTCTTCTTGAACTCAGTCATGTAGGCAATGATGTCTCCTCTTAAGACTGCTTTCCCGGCTTCCCAAAATAGATTTGGGTTTTCTACTGTACCTAAACTCATAGAGATACATTTGGTCATTTTAGAATTCAACCAGTTTTTGAACTTTGAATTTTTAATTAGAAATTTTGGAAAGAAAAAACGGCGTAGGCTAGATAATTTTTTATATAAGGGGATATTTAAGATGATCGGAGCATGATCTGAAATAGCAATTTGCATAATTCTGGCTTTAGCCCCTTTTTTTAGCAACTTGTCATTGACTAGGAATAAATCAATTCTAGATAAAGAATTGACATTTCTAGCTCTACAAGTAAAATCTCTTTGAGTTGGGTGCTGTATTCTCCAAATATCTTTAAGTGCCAGATTTCTAAATAGAGTTTTAAACATCTTAGCTTCTGACTTATCTCTTTTAGAGGGGAAGGAGGTCCGGGAGTTCCTGAGTCTATCAAGGGGGACCTGAGATGCCATGTTAAAATCACCTGCCATAATTATATCCCTTCACCGAATTGTAAAATTTGGGCTTGTAGGGACTCCCAAAAGTGTACCTCAAGATTATTGGAAGCATAAATATTACATAGTGTGAATGTGTAATTTGCAATTTTAATTATTAAAAACAAGAACCTGGGGGGCGTGTCCTAGCAGGAAACCTGAATGGTCGCACTCTCCATGAGCTCTGGTAGATTGACCAATAATCTGCTGATTATTGTCTTTATTTTACAGCTGAAGTACAACTTTGACCATAACGATATTATATCGCCCTAAAGTGAGCATACCATTGTCTTCCGGCTGTATTTGTGAAACTAGAGCCCAGGATTAGATTAGATAGGTCTGAAGCGGCGGCTTGAAACAGGCAATGTTACCCCTTGGCACACCGAGGTAACTGACCACAACGGACAAGGCATCTCTACATATCACATCATAACATCCAAGACCTAGAATCAACTCACATCTAAGATTCTGCTCACTATAGATACATATTTGATGGCAAATATGGTGGCTGAGACCATGTGGCAGCGACATGATGCGCACTTCCATAAACTTGAGACCCTAATGCAGAAATTGATGGATAAAGCACCATCGGAACATATGATACAGCTTCTCTGCCATAAACAAGCTTCTATAATACCGCCTACTGAATCTCCAGAAACCAGGCGACAGACACGCAACACACTTGAGGCGATGAGTCAGAAAATTAACGTTGGTGCACAACCGGACGTCCTGAAAACCCAACAGGACCCAGAGAATGCACCAACCATTCCCGTAAGTGGGCCGCTGACAGCTAATTATCCTGTAAGTGATAGAAGGCTCAGCTGCATAGACGCAACTTCTTCCTTACCGTGTGGTCCGCGGCGTGGCACAGAACCTCAGGAGGTATCATGCAGCCCTCACGCGGCATCATCTAAGCTGGAGTTGGCACCGAGTAAAGCAGTGACGACAAAAGTAATGGGGACTCCTGAAACAACACCTCAGATAGGAGGCCAGATATTGGTGGACGTGGGATCGCGGGAGTTTGAGGGGTGCTCCTGGGAGACTACAGCCACTAAATTGAAATACCCTGGGTCTGTTATCGATCGACGATATTTCAATTGACCGGTAACTAGCACTCGATGAATGCTCCGAAAGGAGCACCACATGAGGATAGCTCAGGATACTATTTACCTCCGGACTATCGTAACACATTAATTCAAGGAAATTTTCTAACTTCCATTTACGCATTGAATCCTGGGGACATTAACACAACAGTGTCTTGAAATATCCTACTACTACTTTAGGAGGTCTTGTTCCATAACAGCAGGACATTTAATGGTATCAAGAATAACTAGTTTGTTTCTTCACAGTTTAATATTTGAATGTTATCTCCTATTATGTTTGTATATATTTGACGAGTTCATTAATTGCCATCTGGAAGCTATACAACTTGCAACGCCTTACACTACCACTCATATTAAAATGACTGTGCGGTTCCTGTGTATTACCTGGCTGCCTGACGTCCTTCCTGGTTTCTGATCCCTGGCTTGTTCCTGACTCTGCTGTTTTCCTTGTTGCTGATTCCGGCTCGTCTGACTATTAGCTTTGGCTCCTGACTCGGCTCGTCTGACTACCAGCTCTGGTTTTGACTCCTGGCTTGTTATTTAACTTGTGGACTTTTTATTATTTTTTGCTATTAATAAAGGTGTGATTACTTTTGCACTTCTCCTCTCAGTCTGATTCCTGGCACCCTGACATTACGCAAAGGCCATGAATCCTGATGGTGCTAATAATCCACCTTTACCTGCCATCATTTCCAGGATGGATGTAGAGGATCACTGCTTGGATCAATTTGCACTAGCCCTGCAAACCATGCTGACTCGCACTGCACATTTGGACCAAAGTGTCCCGCAAATTATGGCTGCTCCTGTTTCCGCTGCTGCACCTATGCCTACCAGGAGCATGTCCGGTCCTGCACCTCTACCTCAGCGATATGGAGGCAATCCTATTCAGTGCAGAGGGTTTTTGAACCAGGTGGGCATTTACTTTGAGATGTTACCTCAGGCATTTCCCTCTGACAGAGATAAGGTGGGATTTCTCATCTCGTTACTCTCTGACACAGCTCTTGCCTGGGCTAATCCCTTGTGGGAGACAAATAAACCTGTAATTTCAATTAACCCTGAATTTGTGGCCTCCTTTCGAAGGGTATTTGATGTTCCGGCTCGCTCCTCCTCTGCTGCTAAACGACTCATGTCCATTCAGCAAGGTACAAGATCTGTTGCTCAGTATGCTATTGAGTTCCGTACGCTTGCCACAGAGGTAGGTTGGAACAATGAAGCCCTTGCTGCTGCCTTCTTTCATGGGCTCTCTGATGCGATTAAAGACGAAGTTGTTGCCAGAGATTTACCAGAGGATCTCGAGGCATTGGTGTCTTTTTTTATTCTAATTGACATCAGACTCAGAGAGAGGCCCTCTTTCAAGGAGCGCTTGCAGAAGCCTCCTGTTCTGTTGTCTCCTACGTGTTTGTTCCCACCCATGCCTCCCTTTCCTCCCATGCCTCCTGGTCCCGAGTCACCAGGTACTGCTGAGCCGATGCATTTGGGATTCAGGCGTCTCTCCGCGGCGGAGAGGGCCTTTAGGAGGAGGGAGGGGCTCTGGCTCTATTGTGGGTTACAGGGCCACCTTTTGAAGTCTTGTCCTACACGGCCGGAAAGCTCACACCTAAGGTCCTGTCCAGGGCAGAACTTGGGTGGTTTATCCTCGTTCCCGGAACCGCTTAAGGAGAAACCTTTGGTCACGGTTGTCCTTTCCTGGATGGACTCCTCTATAGTCACTCAGGCTCTTGTTGACTCCGGTGCTGCGGGCTATTTCATTGACAGTGCTTTTGTATCAAAGCACTCCATTCCTGTTTTGCCTCGGTCCGTTCCGCTTGCTATTGAGGCCATTGATGGCAGGCCCCTTCAGCCCACACTCGTTACTCACCAAACTGCTCCGTTGTCCATGGCTGTTGGGGCTCTCCATTTTGAAACCCTCCAGTTCCAGGTGATAAACTCTCCGTATTTTCCAGTTGTTCTGGGTTATCCCTGGCTCCAAAAGCACAATCCCAGTCTCGACTGGCGCAGGTCCGAAATTTTGTCGTGGTCCCCACAATGTATTTCCACTTTTCTTCAGAAAACAAGTTAAAGTCTTGTGCACCTACTCACCGGTCTTACGATTGTGCCATAGACCTGCAACCCGGAGTCATTCCTGCTCGGGACCGGGTGTACCCTCTGTCTGTTGCAGAGAATTGTGCTATGGAGGAGTATGTTGCCGATGCTCTGTTGCGGGGGATCATCTGCAAATCCTGCTCTCCTGCAGGCGCTGGCTTCTTCTTTGTGAAGAAAAAGGGTGGCGAGTTAAGACCATGCATCGATTATAGAGGTCTTAATCGTCTTACCATTAAGAATGCTTACCCTATTCCGCTCATTACGGAACTCTTTGACCGCCTCAAGGGAGCTACGGTCTTTACTAAACTTGATTTGAGAGGAGCGTACAATCTCGTTAGGATTAAGGAGGGCCACGAATGGAAAACAGCATTTAACACCAGGAGTGGGCATTATGAGTATCTTGTAATGCCCTTTGGCCTATGTAATGCTCCTGCTGTTTTCCAGGAATTTATTAATGATGTCCTATGAGATATGTTGCAACAGTGTGTTGTGGTGTACTTAGACGACATCCTCATACACTCACCCACACTTGAGGCTCATTGTTCTGATGTTACACGGGTTCTTCAGAGACTACGTGAGAATGGCCTGTTTTGTAAACTCAAGAAATGTGAGTTCCATCAGACTCAAGTAACCTTCCTAGGTTATGTTATATCTGTTGCAGGGTTCTCCATGGATCCTTTCAAGTTGTCTGCAGTTCTGCAGTGGCCTCGCCCAGTTGGTCTTCGGTCTATTCAATGTTTTTTGGGGTTCGCCAATTACTATAGAAAGTTTATTAAAAACTTTTCTTCCTTGGTCAAACCTATCACAGACATGACCCGTAAAGAGAATGATCCACTCAATTGGTCACCTACTGTCATTAAGGCCTTTGATAGTCTTAAGACTGCCTTTGCAGCCGCTCCAGTTCTGGCTCATCCTAAACCTGTCCTGACTTTCGTTCTTGAGGTCGACTGGAGTAGGTGCCCTCTTGTTTCAACGTCCTACGCCTGAAGGTTCCTTGCATCCATGTGGTTGTCTCCAGTGGAGTGCAATTATGAAATTGGCGACAGGGAATTACTGGCCATAATTTTGGCACTCAAGGAATGGAGGCATCTTCTCGAGGGTAATAGCGTGCCAGTGCTCATTCTTACTGACCACAAGAATTTAACTTATCTATCTGAAGCAAAATGTTTGTTGCCCCGACAGGCCAGATGGGCGTTATTTTTGTCTTGGTTTAATTATGTGGTCTCCTACCTGCCTGGTAGTAAGAATGTTAGGGCTGATGACCTCTCTCAACAATTTTCGCCTCTTTCAAAGGAGGAGTCTGTACCTACTCCTGTTATACCTCCTGATCATATTTTGGCTACCATACGTACTAATTTGACTTCTCCCTTGGGGGAGGAGATCCTGGCTGCACAAACCTATTGTGATGAAGCAGTTTACTCTGTAAAAGAGTGCATTTATGTAACACATGAACCACAGCTACTGAGACACTCATAAAAAAATAGTACTGTGAAACTGTATAGCAATAGACCATAAAAAGTAATGGTGTGTAGCAAGCAGTAAGAGTTAACTTTAGAAAATATGACTTGATTTAAAAAGTAACTCAAACCAAAAATGAACAAGCAGTTAATAGCTGGGTGAAACGTTATGTTGTACTATGGCTGCCACCTGTGAACTTGTCACTGAAATCATGCAGCAGTACAACCAGAACGTGTTTAGCCAGATAGAAGGGTGTTAACACAGTTTCGCATAAATTAAGGAAAAACTTATGGCAGGTAATAAAATATGCTAGCCCAAATATGTAGAGAGAGAAAAATAAAACAGTCTGAAATGCACAAAGCGGTACCTGTGAAAAGTTTGGAAGTGGTTTGCAAACCGAGTAGCAAGAGAGCAGCCTGCGTGTCAGACATGGAACAGTGAACAGCTGTGAGGCGGTATCGATGGCGTGTGACGTCACCGCAAGTAGATCCGGTTGGAAGGAACAGCTGAGCGATGTGCTGGCTGCTGTGGAAGAGGTGAAGAGAGGATCCGGCAGCAAAGGTAGGTAATCAGGAGCCAGTAGCGATATCGGTATTCACCAGGCTATATCAGGCAGTTTGGTAAGGGATGTGAAGGCCCTTATAACTGCCTGCTAGTTAAGTTCTCTTAAAGGCACAGTACAAAAGGCTAATAACCTGACACCAATGCACCTCCTGAGAAACCTAGTGGTAAGTGTTTTGTTCCTGAGAATCTTTGAACTAAACTTTTGCACACTTACCTCTATCCTAAAGCCGCAGGTCACCCAGGCAGAACCAAATGATTTGGTCTGTCACTCGACAATTCTGGTGGCTTGGTCTTCGTTCTGATATTGCTGCGTATGTTGCCTCCTGCTCAGTTTGTGCACAGAATAAGACTCCTCAACGTCTTCCTGTGGGTCTTCTTCAACCTATTGCTAATGGTGAGCGTTCTTGGACACATCTTTCCATGGACTTCATTGTCGAGCTCCTTGTTTCCAATGGCAATACTGTTATCCTTATGGTGGTTGACCATTTTTCTAAAATGTCACATTGCATTCCCTTGATGAAGCTGCCTACCGCTCAGGAGCTTGCTTCAATTTTTGCCCGGGAGGTCTTCCGTTTACATGGGTTACCCAAGGAGATAGTGTCGCAGCGGGGTAACCAGTTTGTCTCCAGATTTTGGTGTTCCTTTTGTGCTCAAATGGGGATCCAGCTTTCCTTCTCCTCGGCATATCACCCTCAATCCAAAGGGGCTAAGGAATGGTCTAATCAACAGTTCCTCCATTGCTATGTCTCAGATCACCACAATAATTGGTCTGAACTGTGTTGCCTCGTCCCCGTCCTATCTTTGTTGACAACCATGAGGAGTATGAGGTCAGCAGCATTATTGACTCTCGTATGTCCAGGGGCCGTGTACAGTATTTGGTTCACTGGAGGGGCTACGGTCCAGAGGAACGTTCTTGGGTTCCCTCCTCTGATGTTCATGCTCCCGCCCTCCTCCGTTCCTTCCATGCCCATTTCCCCAATAAGCCTTTTGTCCTCCTGCGGGGAGGGGTCGTTGAGGGGAGGGTACTGTCAGGGTTTTTTCCCTGTTTTGTTTGCCATGTGCTGCTGGCAGCCATTTTACTCACCTCTCTTCCTGACTATGGTGCATTGTGGGGAATGCTGCTCAATTCCTGCACTTCCTTTTATTGCCAGACTGGTATGCATCATCCATGTGAGACAGGATGCAGTCTCAGAATTGTGATGTCATCACTTATTATTTAAAGGGCCTCTGTTCAGTATGCTTTGCCTTTGCGTTGTCTCAGACCTGTTTGTGAGAGTTCCTGTGTATTACCTGGCTGCCTGACGTCCTTCCTGGTTCCTGATCCCTGGCTTGTTCCTGACTCTGCTGTTTTCCTTGTTGCTGATTCCGGCTCGTCTGACTATTCGCTTTGGCTCCTGACTCGGCTCGTCTGACTACCAGCTCTGGTTTTGACTCCTGGCTTGTTATTTGACTTGTGGACTTTTTTTTATTTTTTGCTATTAATAAAGGTGTGATTATTTTTGCACTTCTCGTCTCAGTCTGATTCCTGGCACCCTGACAGGCACACAACAAATGGACATTTAAGTTATTCGGTGTAATTAATGTAATGAATATGACTTATTTTTTCTTTATCACAGTTTGATATTTAAATGTTAAATATTATTATCTCTTAAGTTCTTATCAATTAGAAAAATGTATTGATCTGCCTTAGCTCTAACCACTACTTTGAAGTCTTAGACCTGGCAACACTTTATATAGTCACCCACACCAGAATGATTGTACAACAAACATGGTTACTACCACATTTATAACACTCTCAAATGCAGGACTAAGGAAATACAAGTACCATATTCTGTGGC
This sequence comes from Bombina bombina, assembly GCF_027579735.1. NCBI lineage: Eukaryota > Metazoa > Chordata > Amphibia > Anura > Bombinatoridae > Bombina > Bombina bombina. The sequence goes on along the minus strand of NC_069504.1, from coordinate 1,057,733,564 downwards.
TAGCGGCCGGAGCTGCAGGATATGAGCACAACACATATTCGCTGAAGTCCCTGCAAGTAGAAGATCATAATATGGCACTGCTCTTGTTTACAATTATTCCTGCACTGGTGTCCATTCATCTAGTGAAACTATTCTATTTCTTAGAACACTCATTTATAGTCTCAACTCATTAGATGACCCAACTATACAACACTTAACCAGTAGATATGTCTTTTAAATCTCAGAGGGATGCAGGACAGAGCATGATGCAATCTAACTGTATTAATATTATTACTCTGCACAATCTAGTTGTGGTCTTTAACAGGCATATCTCATCATAATTGAATCGTATAACTACGTTTTTTCGTCCTTTTTTGCTTGTTTTATTTCTATATAATCCCTACCTATATGTTTATATATACATGGAAGACCCAAGAGTGGTCTGCATTAAGTATACGATTAAGTATACGATTGTGCGCTATGTGCAGACTTATAACTCTCATAGCCTTCTACTTAATGCAATTTTCCTTACAAATTTTTTCAGCTTCAGAGGGAGAATCAAAGAAATACAATTGCCCATTCAACTCTACTTTGAGTTTAGCAGGGTAAATAACTGTGGCAGATAGGCCCTCTTTAATCAATTTGCTGCAGACTGGGGAGAGCTTCTTCCTTTTCATAGATGTTTCATATGCAAAATCTTGGAATAACAGAATTTTAGATCCATTTAAAAAGATAGGCGCATTCTTGCGAAATAACTGCTTAATCTTAACTTTGTCCTGGAACTTTAGGTATTTCACTATTATGGGTCTTGGTCTCAAATTAGTACCATCTAGTGAAGAAGGTCTCCCCAGTCTGTGCGCTCTTTCCACGGAGAGAGGTAGGAGTTCCTGAGAGAAATTAAGTAGTTGAGGAAGAGCCTCAGCAGTGAATTTTATTAAATCTGCATATTGTTTAGATTCTGGAACTCTAATAATTCTTACATTATTTCTCCTTGAGCGATTTTCTAAATCTACAAGATAATTCTGGAGCTTAGTCAGGGAGAGGGAGTTTGTCTGTATCCTAGCATTCTGTGTATCTGCAAGGTCCTCTAAGTCAGACACCCTTTGTTCCACTTCCTGAATTCTTGTGGAACTGCTTGATCTCATTAGAAAGGCTAAGCAAATCTTGGTTAATTTCTACCTTCAATGACTCAAATTTAGGATTTAAAGCTTCTAGAATACTGTTGACTAAGACTTGGGAATTAGTCATGTCATTATACCTTGTGTTAATTACTGGCTCAGGGTGCAATTCAGCCAGGGTCTCAGATGAAGTTTTGTTCTTCCTATCTCTAGGTCTGGAAGCCATGACTGGAGGAGTGTTCTTATGGTGAGTTAGTGAGTTTAAAAATGTATCCATACGTGGAGTGCGTGAAAAGACGGAAAAAAAAAAAACACGTAAAAAAGTTGGGTGAGTGCCAGAAATGATTGGGTGAAGGAGTGAATGGTGGCGAAGGAGCGAAAGGGAAAAAAAGGGGGGGGGGGAATAGTGGGGGAGGGAGGTGGGGAAGTGAGGAGTGCTAATAAAAAAAGGGGGTTGTGGTCAAGGGGTGCACTAAGACCAGCCAAGGGTTCAAAGTCCAAGAGAGTTGCAGGGACCCAGAGATTAAGATTTGATGCCTACATGAATTAGACAATCAATATGAAGTAATTAAGGGGAGCCTCATCTACAAAGAAAGAACTAAGGTTGAGGGGGCACAATTGCTGAAGTTACTGAATATGGTGAGGAAGGCAGTGGAGTAAGCCCATATACTTTTATACTTTTAGTGGCCCCTGTTAAAGTACCGAGATCAGACAGGGTCAGGAACAACGACAGTAGAAAAACATAAGAACAATTTACTAAGAGTAAATATACAAGTAATAAGTATAATTTTATTCTAGTATAGAATTTGCTATGAAGCAAGATTAGACCCACACAGATATGCAGCGGGGCCTGATTAGCTTCTGAAGTCAGGATGTCTTAGCTAGGTAAGAATAATGATCCTTGACCTTAATGGGGAAGTTGTTCCCCACTAGGATTTTCTTTAATCTAATTTTGAGGGGAGAGTAGAAGTACAAGTACAAGTACAAGTCGCTGAGAGAGGATTGCACCTATTGCATAATGAGAGGCATCCACCTCCAATACAAATGGAAGTTCTGGGTTTGGATAAATGAGTATAGGAGCTGTTGTAAAACATTTCTTAAGAAATTGGAAGACTAGATTAGTCTCATTACTCAAGAGAAATGTTTTTTTGCTTTTTGTTAATTCTGTGAGGGGTTTAGCAATATTAGCGAAATTCTTTATAAATTTTCGATAAAAATTTGAAAAACCAAGGAATTTCTGTACATCTCTTTTTGTTTTAGGTATGGGCCAATTCAATATGGATAAGACTTTGTCAGTTTCCATGGACACGCCATTAGGAGTTATGTGATATCCCAAAAATTTGATATCTTGTGTGTGGAAAATACATTTTTCCAGTTTGACATATAAGTGGTGAGCCTGTAGCCTGGAGAGGACGTCTCTGACTTGTTTTATGTGTTCTTGAATATTAGATGAATAAATAAGAATATCATCCAAATAAATAACCATTGAAGTGTCTAGTAAATCTCTGAATATGTCGTTTATGAACCTTTGAAAGGTTGCGGGGGCATTACATAGCCCAAACGGCATGACCGTATATTCATACAATCCATAGCGGGTTCTGAACGCGGTGAGCCATTCATCACCAGGTCTTATGCGTATGAGATTGTATGCTCCCCTCAAGTCCAGTTTAGTAAAGATGGTAGCGCCTTTTAACCTTTCAATAAGCTCTGGGATGAGGGGGAGGGGATACCTATTTTTTATGGTTCTCTTGGTCATTAATAGTGGTACTGTTTGGTGTGTGTTGGGACCGGAGACCAATTGTTGTCCATCAATAAGACGCACCATGACAGGTTTAATTTTTTTAATCAGTGGAATTTTATTTAATTTTACAAGTGCTAAATCAATATAAGAGGAGTATGCCCCAGAATCGATCACAGCTTCACAGCGGTGGCGGTGGTGGTCCCACTGCAGAGAAATGGGAATTAAACAGTTGGTTACTTGTGAGTTAGATAGTGATATGGTAACCTCAATGTTTTTTATCTTACCCCTCTTTGTTCTTTTAAGTAGTGGACAAGTGGAAACCTCATGTTCATTGGAGGCATACATGCAAAGGTGATTTGCTTTACGTCTGTTTTTTTCTTCGGAGGTCAATGGTCCCCTGATAGTTGCTATATCCATGGGTTCATCTGTGACTTTTACGTGCTGTGATGTTGTTTTCATATCTGAGTATCTGGTATTTGTGTCATGGGAATACTTCTCCTGTTTTCTTTCTCTTATTCTATGATCAATTTTGATACTAAGCTGCATTAGAGCATCTAGTTCATCTGGCAGGTCAAGTCTGGCAAATTCATCTTTAATGGCTTCTGATAAGCCTAGCCTAAATTGGCTCCTAAGTGAGACTTGATTCCAACCTGAATCCATTTGCCAGATCTTGAACTCAGATATGTAATCCTCAACAGGTTTTTTGTTTTGTTTTAAATTTCTGAGTTTATTTTCTGCTGTGTGTTGTCTGTGGGGGTCTTCGTAAAGAGATGACAGGGCAGTGATGAAGTTATCTAATGAATTTAATATAGGATTGTTTTGTTCATATAGTGAATCTGCCCATGCTCTGGGTTCTCCCCTCAAATAGGATATTATAGTTAAAACTTTAATTTTATTTGTGGGGAATGTTTTTGGTTTTAGGGTGATAAATAAAGTACAAGCATTAATAAACTACCTAAAATGTTTCCTATCACCGCTAAACTTATCTGGGGGGCATACAGGTGGTTCTGGGTGTGAGTCACTGTGAGGTGGATTGGAACTAATCCCTTCTTTAATTATGTTCCTTAAAGTTTGGTTTTCCACCTATAGTTCTCTTAAGCCCAGATTCAGCTGATCCACCTTTTGTCCAAGTGTGGCAACATAATTAGAGAGTTCCACAGGATCCATTATACCCCTTAAATTTTTTCAGGCTTGGTATTCTGTAATAATTCCACAAAAATAAAGATGTTACTTTTCTGCTCATTGACTAGCAACTAGGTTGCTAGTAATTAAAAATAGGTGTGTTTCCAATTTCTAGCAGTCTAGAGGCAGATTTAACTCTATACTGCTTGAATGTTGGGAAAATATATTATAGTTCTATGCAAACACATTAACATTGTCTTGTTGCTAATGTTGTCCACACATAAACATATTAGAGGGGAGGGGTGGAGCCGGCCGTGGTGTAGAATGGCCTCACGCATGCAGAGCTCCTGCTGAACCGTTCCTAATGTGGCGATAATGTAGCTTTATGGTTTATAATACCCCATATACAAAACAATGCTTAAAGGACTTTTCAAATAATACATGCTTGTAAAAGAACTGTCTGCAATGCTTCATAAGAAATATGCTCTATATACTGAACATAACATCTAATTGAAATACACCTGTGTTCAGGTAAAAACATGCACCTGTGTAAGCGGGCTCAAGCTTCCTATTCTGTGTGAGACGCTACAGACAGCAGATGAAGGCGGTTGGAGCGCAAGTAATCTAACACAGAGGCTTATGCTGAGGGGCGGTTTGTTCAGGCTGGATCCACAGCTTAGCCCAGTCTCAGCGGACACGGAGGAGGAGAGAGTCATCGTGCACCTGTGTAAGCGGGTTCAAGCTTCCTATTCTGTGTGAGACGCTACAGACAGCAGATGAAGGAGGTTGGAGCGCAAGTAATCTAACACAGAGGCTTATGCTGTGGGGCGGATTGTTCAGGCTGGATCCACAGCTTAGCCCAGTCTCAGCGGACACGGAGGAGGAGAGAGTCATCGTGCACCTGTGTAAGCGGGCTCAAGCTTCCTATTCTGTGTGAGACGCTACAGACAGCAGATGAAGGAGGTTGGAGCGCAAGTAATCTAACACAGAGGCTTATGCTGTGGGGCGGATTGTTCAGGCTGGATCCACAGCTTAGCCCAGTCTCAGCGGACACGGAGGAGGAGAGAATCATCGTGTACAGTGAAAGCATTGTGCGGCACACCTAGCAAGAAAAGATTAAGTTTCCTGACAGCACCAGCACCCGTGGAAGATAGACTGGACGTGTCAGAGTCCAGTTACCTGCTGGGTTAAACAAGCCGTAGAAGGAATACGGGAACAGAGCTAAGTACGGTGCTGGAGCATAGACCACAGCTTGTCTTTCTGATATTAGGTGTGCCTTCAGTTGCGCTCCGGCCAGATAGATAATCGAAGTGCTGGGATAAAACTCACCAGACCACAGCAAGAGCTGGAACCCCAGGATAAGTGGTGGACTCTCTTTTTCCCCCCAGGCTTAGAGTGGACTGTAACTGCCTTCACTAAAGCACGAAGAGGGCACCCTACGGCCTCAGAACTACAGCGCTGCAAAGTGGCAAATCAACCCAGAAGGACTGTGGGACCTGCAAAAGGTAACATTTCCTATTTCTTCTAACACAAGGATATGTTAATAACGGGCCACAGGAAAAAAAGACAGTAAATAAGGGTTGTTGTTTAAAATTATAAAGAGTGAGGGGAGGAGGTAGGCAAGGAGAGAGGAGGAGAGGGGAAGAAAAAGGAAAAAAAAAGGACTTTGACCCCCTTTGATAAGATCAAAAAGGAAAGGAAAACAGAGAAAGGGGGAAAAATAACAATAAGCGGTCCAGAAACCTCTCTGCTAATTTAAAGAGGATCCTACTTAAACTACTTATATTCGTAAGAGGAATAAAAACCTCAGTTACAAGCTGTATCTGTGCCTAGGGCAGAGGAGGTTTAAAAATGGCTACTAAAAAACAGACCAAACAAGATAAAAGTGGTAAATCTAATTTTTCACAAGCACCAAAAGTAGACTCTTACTTTAAAACCACAGAATCCTCTTTATTAAATCAATCCCCAGAACCCACCTCACCTAATAAAATACTCCTGATCCTAAAACATCTCCTCTAACAGGTGAAACTCTGTATTAAAAATGAGTTTTCTGAAATTAAAAAAGATATTGGAGAGATTGGAAATAGAGTGGCCCAACTGGAAGAAGAAAGGGACACATGGGTCATACATACAGACAACATGGAACAGCAGTTGTGTCAGCAAGGAGATATCATACTGTCACTACAAAATCAGTTAGAGGATTTAGAGAACAGGCAGAGGAGGTCTAACTTACGAATAAAGGGGATTACAGAGGACATACTATCTACAGATCTGGAAAAATTCCTTTTACAATTCTTTAATACATTAACAAAAGATAAATCATATACATCGAACACTTTGCAAAGATGCCATAGAGCCTTAAAACCTAGGCCAAAAAAGGTGACCCCCCCAGAGATGTCATAATTAAATTTGCACACTTCAAAGATAAGGAGGCCATTACACAAGCAGCAAGACAACAACAAAACATTATGCATGAAGGCCAGCACATTCAAATTTACACCGATATATGCCCAAGAACATTACAAAAAAGAAGAGAAGTTAAATTCCTCACCCTGCATCTTAATAATTTAAATATCCCATACAGATGGGAATTTCCCTTCGGATTAAGAGCTACAGCGGAGGGAAAGACTGCAACCCTACACTCCTTACAAGAGCTAGGAACTTTCTGTGCCAATCTGGGTATCAGTACCCCGACACAGGACCTATCAAATAACCAAGGGAGAGGGAAGAACGACCACCCATCTAATCAAAAGGGGGCATGGGGGTCACAATGGACAAAAGTCCCGAAGAGGAATAAACAGCAAGGGATGTACAATAAGGGCCCAGAGACAATTCCTAAAAGCAGCACAGACTATAGCCCAAATCCTATTAGCTAAGGGTTAACGGGTTAGACAGCATCATTATAGAGCTAGCATAAGATTAAGATAAAATAATTGGAGATTCAAGAAATTTGTTAAGCAAGGAGGAAGATTGTGTTTTTTTTTTTTTTATTATTAATTGTGTTTCACAAGTTATATGTATTATGGATAGCATGTAACTATGCTATGTTTCCATAGGTATTCCTTTTTTCCCTGAGTTTTTTTTTTTTTTTTACAGGGGTTAAAGAAAGGTCTTAAAATGTATGCTCACATGGGTTGTTTTTTTTTTTTGTAAGGGTCATCATATATTATGTGCACTATCCTTAGATAGTATGTATTTTTGTTATGTAAGCACTTATAAGTATTTTTTATTCCTTTCTTCTCTGTGTTGTTTAGACAAGGAGTTAAAGAAAGGTCCTTATGCACAGGGTCTCTAAGGGGTTAAAAAAAATGTTTTAAAGGGAAAAGAGAAAAGGAGAAGGATCATATATTGTATGCACTAAGGGTGGATAGTAGGGTTTTTTTTTTTTCCCCTTTTTTTTTTTTTTTTTTTTAAAGGAGTCACCACATATTATGTGCACTATGCTTAGATAGCATGTATTTTTGTTATATACGCATTTATAAGTGTCTTGTATTCCTTTCTTCCCTGTGTTGTTCAGACACAAGGGGTCAAAGAAAGGTCCATATGCACAGGGTCTTCAAGGGTTTTTTTTTTCTTTCTAAGGTGTTATCTTATTGGGTGCACTATACCTAGACAGTATGTATATTAGTTAGGTATTTATAAGTATTATGTTTTCCTTTCTTCCCTGTGTAGTTGAGGCACAAAGGGTTAAAGATAGGTCTATAAGCACAGGGTTCTCAAAGGGTTAATTAATTTTTAATTTTTTAACTTTTTTTTTTTTTTTTTTTCTTTCACAGTTTTATATATTTGTTCACATATTGCATGTTGGTTTAAAGCACTTGCACAACGGGGTGTTTAGTGGGGTGGGTTTTTTTTTTTTTTCTCCATTTTACTTTATTCTTTCCTTCCTCTTTTTAGAGGTTATCAGATACTGTGCGCACTATGTTTAGTTAGTATGTATTTTTGTTATGCATTAAGTATTCTGTATTCTTTTCTTCCCTGTGTTGTTGTGGCACAAGGGGAGAAAGAAAGGTCCTTAAGCACCGGGTTTTTAAGAGGTTATCTTTCCCTTCATGGATGGAGGGTATGTCTCTCTTTTAAATTAGGTATCTGTACCTCCGTCAGGTTAGCATAGGGATGGGTAATAAGAATATTTTGCTGCTTTAAATTGTTATATTAACGGCACAGGAGGGAAAAAATTACATCAGTAGGTTCAATTTTCCCTAATTTAGGGTTATGGATGGGATATGTATGGTGTATGTTGTGGGTGTGTTCCCTTTTTTTTTTTTTTCTCTCTCTTTCTCTCTTCCCTTTCTCCTCCCCCCTCCCTCGGGACCTTTTCCATGGTTACTTATGCTACCAGAGCTCCAGGTAGTCTTTTAAAAAAATGAAAGCAGATAAAAGAGAAGTACACTTATTATCCCAAAACGCCAAGGGCCCTAATAATCCACAAAAACGTAACAAGGCTTTACACAGCTTTTATAAAGATAAGGGCGATATTGTTTTTATACAAGAATCCCACTTTATTAAAGACAAAGAACCAAATTTTACTAATAAAAATTATCCAACTGTATACCAGAGTTCGAATAAATTAAAAAACAAACGGGGTTTGTATTCTGGTTCATAGAGATATACCATTTCAACTTATCCAACAGGATAAAGACGAAGAGGGTAGATTTTTATGTCTAGTAGGTCTGTTATATAACAGGTCAGTCACTTTAGTAAACATATACGCACCAAATAGTGGCCAGAATCTATTCTTCAAGAAAGTATGTAACCGGATATTAGACATACAGAAGGTACCCTGGTGGTTGGTGGGGATTTTAATGTCCCAATGGAACCGGTAATGGACTGTTCTAAATCTAGAAGCAATATCTCAAAAAATACAATTAAAGCAGTTAAGACAAGTCTTCTGTCTCTTTCCCTGTTAGACACATGGAGGACACTCCACCCAACCATTAGAGATTTTACCTTTTATTCATCACCCCAAAAGTCTTACTCACGCATAGACTATTTTTGGATAGATCAAAATAGTTACTCACTAGTTCAAGAAGTTAAAATACATAATATTACTTGGTCAGACCATTCTCTCATCTCTTTAAGTCTGAAGTGGCCTCAAAAACCAATAATACCATATGAATGGCGGCTAGATGACAATTTGTTAAAGGACCCCTTAATAAGACAGTCTATACTAAAATCCATTGAATCTTATTTTGATATCAATGCTATAGAGGAAACCTCACCAAGTATGTGGTGGGCGGCACATAAAGCTGTAATAAGGGGGGAATTTATAAAACATAAATCTAGGGTAAATAGACAAGCTAGAGAACAATTCATACATTTGATGGATCTACTGAACAAGGCAGAACACAAACATAAGAAAGATCCATATAACAAACAATTGGCAGACATCCTTAGAAGAGAGCGAGAAAATCTCAATATTTACTTAAATAAGGGGGTACAACGCAGAGCTTTACAACTTAAAAAAGTGTTTTTTAATGGCGGAAATAAGGCTGGGAGATTGCTAGCCCGAGCATTAAAAAAAAGAACGCTACAAACTTATATACCTAAAATAATAGATAGGCTAGGCAAAGATAAAACAGGGAGTCAGGACATAGCTAAGGTATTTCAGGACTATTATCAACATCTATATAACCTAGACATACATAACAACCAAAAAAACTCTCAAACTGATAAAGCCCAATATATAAAGGAGACAAAAGTCCCCACGATAACCGAGTGTGGTATTCTGAGCTTTGTATTTCAGTAAACAAGTATTTGCACATTTGTTATAAAGGTTAGCTCTAAAATTAGAGCTTGTTGCTCTTTTTTGTAGTAATCAGAAAACAACTTCTATGTAGCCTGATTAAACAATATGAGACATTTAATATATGATGAATTTATATATTAACTACTGACTTAAGTGTTAATAAACATAAGGATTTACTAATATAATATATATCTTATGTTTGAGATATATATATATATATAACCGGAGGCCACAGATGAAAAAGAAATACTGACAAGCTCAGAATCTGAAATGGTAGAAACAATTGATCCTTTTTACTTCACGCAATCACACACAGCCTAAAATATTTACAAGTTCAGACATTCCACAGACATACAATGTTTGTTCATATTGGATGTTGCAGGTAATAGGATATGCCCAATAATTCAGTATGGTAACAAAAAACAAGCAGGTAAGAAGTTTAAAGGCTTTAGCTTTGTTAGTGTACGTTACCACCTTGAGGACCGATTATTCTGTTACCGCATTGGAAGATCCGTGTCTGGGACAGGCAGCGTGTGTGAATGCGGCTTACTTCCGGGTAGCGGTGAAAAAGTAGATCCGGCCGTTGAATGATCCAGAGTCGGTAATGACAAAGTAACAATTAGATCGTAAGAGATTCAAGACGCAGCAATAGTAAACAAAGTAAACCACCTTGCACAGGATACAAACAATAGGAGACCTGAAATAAGGAAAGCTACAACAGAGTAGCTATGACTTCAATAATCAGGCAGTAAATGAGTGTTACAGGTATTCCTTAAATAGGGTGGAGACCAAATAGGAGGGGTTAGTGTTAAAGGTATACCACATCTCCCCCCTTTCAAGGAAGCACCCCAGGGGTTTCCAAACTAGGTTTCTCAGGATAGCGGCGATGAAAATTTCGTAGAAGACGGGGAGTGCGAAGATCAGAATGAAGCTGCCAAGAGTTATCCTCCGAACCATAACCTTTCCATTTCACAAGGTACTCTAACCTCCTCCTATGGATCCTAGAATCCAACACAGCTTCAACTTCATATTCCTCTCGATCATCAACGAGTATTGGAGGTGGTCGAGTCAAGGAGAGAGACTGAGGTGAAGGAAGATATGGCTTTAACAAAGAGACATGAAAAGAGGGGTGAATCTTAAAATCCTGGGGAAGCTCTAACCTCACAGCATTGAGGTTGATTATTTTAGAAATCTTAAAAGGACCCAAGTATTGATTTGCTAACTTTTTGCTAGGAACTGACAGTTTGAGATTCTTTGTCGAGAGTAGTACTAAATCTCCAATCTGATAAGCCGGGCTAGCAGTGTGATGGGTATCATATAACCTTTTTTGATAATCTTTAGCTTCCGAAAGATGTTTTTTCAGGATGTTAAGTCTTTCTTGTAGGGTAGTTGCGAAATCCAATGCTGAGGGAGAGTTCACTTGTTGAGAGGACAATGAAATGGTAGTAGGATGATATCCATAAGTAACGAAGAATGGGGATAGTTTAGTTGATGTAGAAGTAGTATTGTTATAACAGAATTCAGCCAAAGGTAAATAGGATGACCAGTCATCCTGCAGATGAGATATATAACAACGAAGATATTGCTCAAGGGTTTGATTGAGTCGTTCTGTAAGGCCATTTGTCTGAGGGTGAAAAGCAGTTGAGTATCTAGAATCAATTTTGATTAACTTACATAAGGATCTCCAAAAGTTAGAGGTAAACTGTGTACCACGATCAGTTATAATAACCTTGGGCAGTCCATGTAATCGAACTATGTTGTCTAGGAAAACGTGAGCTGTAGTGAAAGCTGTAGGGAGACCTTTTAGGGGAATGTAATGAGCCAGTCTTGTTAAATGATCAATGACAACTAAAATAGTATTGTAATGGTGGGATTCAGGTAACTCGACAATAAAGTCCATTGATATGGTACTCCAGGGTTTGTCAGGAATAGGCAGAGGAGATAAAAGACCTGATGGTCTTTTGTGTGTTAACTTATTTCTGGCACAGGTATCACAATGTTTTACATAATTTGTAATATAGGTATCCATGAGTGGCCACCAATAATTTCTCCTGGTTAGGTCTATAGTTTTAGAAATACCTGGATGACCCGCTAGTGTCCCGTCATGGGTTTGTTTAAGAATAGAAGATCTAATTTGTTTGGGGATATATAGTTTAGAATTATGATAAAAAAGACCAGTATTGGAATCTTTTTGACAGTCTATTCCATGTGGTGGTTCATGTTTTAATTCTTTTAATATCTCCTCTTCTAAAGGTGTTAGTAAACCTATAATTTTTTCTTTTGGAATGATTTGGTTAATTTGATTATGAGTGTCTAGTTCATGTAATCTAGAGAGAGCATCGGCTTTGGTATTCAAGTGTCCTGGTCTGTAGGTTAAAAGAAAATTGAAACGATCAAAGAAAATAGACCATCTTGCTTGTCTTGCAGACAAGGTCTTACTTGTTTTTAGAAATTCAAGATTTTTATGGTCAGTATAAATCTTAAAAGGTAGTTTAGAACCTTCTAATAAATGTCTCCAGTGATCTAGAGCACGTTTTATAGCTAGAAGTTCTTTATCTCCTATGCTATAGTTTTTCTCAGCGCTAGTTAACATTTTTGAATAGAAAGCAATAGGATGAATCTCAGTCTTGTTCTTATCTTGTTGTGATAAAACTGCACCGATACCTGAGTCGGATGCATCTACTTCAAGGATAAATTCTAAATCAAAATCTGGCATAGCTAGAATGGGTGCTGTAGTAAAATATTCTTTCAATTTATTAAAGGCAAGACTAGCGGATTCTGTCCACTTAAATCTTTGTTTTTCACTAGTGAGTGTTGTTAATGGTTTAACGATTGAAGATAAATTTTTTATAAACTTCCTATAAAAATTCGCAAAACCAATGAATCGTTGTACAGATTTTGTGGAAGTAGGAGTAGGCCAATTTAGAATTGCTGATACCTTCTCCGGATCCATTTGAATTTTGTTGGGACTGATGATGTAACCCAAGAATTTTATTTCTGTGACATGAAAGGAACATTTTTCCAGTTTAGCATATAGTTTGTGTTCTTTTAAACGAGTTAATACCCAGCGTACATGTTTTTCATGTTCTTGAGGTGTTCTAGAATAAATTAATATGTCGTCAAGGTATATTATGACAAAAACGTCTATCAGGTCACGAAAGATCTCATTTATAAAAAACTGAAAAGTTGCCGGAGCATTACTCAGACCAAAAGGCATTACATTATATTGGAAAAGGCCATATCTGGTCCTGAATGCCGTTTTCCATTCGTGACCTTCTTTAATTCTAATCAAATTATAAGCTCCCTTTAAATCTAATTTGGTGTAAATAGTAGCACCAGTTAGACGTTCCAAAAGTTCAGGTATTAAAGGTAAAGGGTATCTGTTTTTTATTGTGATGTTATTTAATGCTCTATAATCAATAATAGGTCTTATGGTACCATCCTTGTTTCTTACTAGAAACATTCCTGCAGCTGCAGGGGATGTGGAGTGTGAAATAAATCCCTTACGTAAATTTTCGTCTAGGTAGTTTCTTATATACTGGAGTTCCTCTTGAGAGAGGGGATAGATCTTACCATGAGGGATTTTGGAACCAGGTATTATATCGATAGGACAGTCAAAATCCCTATGAGGTGGAAGGTTTTCTGCCTCTTTTAAATTAAATACATCTGCCAAATCCTGATAACACGAGGGTAAACCAATATCAAGTGACGCTATGATTTGATGTGGGTAACAAGTGTTTAAACAAAAAGCAGAATCTAATGTTACCTTATTTGAAACCCAATTTATGTGTGGGTTGTGTTTCTTCAACCAAGGATAGCCTAGGATGAGAGTATGCTGATGTATGGATATGAGATCAAAAGATAAATATTCAGTGTGTCCCTGCAATGATGTTACAAGCAGGGGAATAGTATGATGTGTAATAGGTCCTTGTTCTATTAATGAACCATCTATCAGCTTAATAGATACAGGATTTTGTTTACAAATAATAGGTATTCGATTTTTATTTACATAAGTGGAATCAATGTAATTTCCGGATGCTCCTGAATCAATTAATGCCTTGGTTTGGATATTTTTCTGGTCCCACTGTAAAGAAATGGACAAAGTCATGTGTGTATCATTAGCTATGCTGTAAATAAAGTCACTGGTTATTGTCTTACCATTCTTTTGTTTTTTCAACAAAGGACAAGTAGATACTACATGTTCTTTTTGAGCACAATATAAACAGAGATTTTCCAACCTCCTTCTAATTTTTTCCTCTGGTGGCAGAGGTCCTCTAAGAACACCAATCTCCATAGGGGTAGCACTGCCATGAGCTCTGTCATGACTTGTTGTGACTTGGTAAGGTTTTCTGTATGAGGTATCATTAGAGGCCTTCTCTGCCCTCCTTTCTCTCAAACGACGATCTAAAGATGTACTTAATTTAATAAGACCCTCAAGGGTATCTGGGATCTCAAGACGTGAAAGTTCATCTTTGAGTGTTTCAGATAAACCTAAACGATATTGATTCTTCAAACTGATTTCATTCCACTGAGAGTCCTCTGCCCACATCTGAAACTCAGTGGTATAATCTTCCACATTTCTCTTACCTTGTTTTAAAGACCTCAATCTCATTTCAGCATTTATTTGAGAATTTGAGTCTTGATATAGACTAGTTAAAGCAGAAAAAAAATCTTGTAATGAATCCAGGATATTGTTATTGTTTTCAAAAAACCTATTAGCCCAAGTCCTGGGTTCACCTTGTAGGAAAGATATTGTGGTACAAACTTTAATCCGCTCAGTATGATAAGTCTTAGGTCTAAGAGAAAATAATAAATTACAGGCATTCTTAAATTCCCTGAACTCAGAACGTTTCCCTGAAAAAGGTTGTGGATAATTAATATGAGGTTCAGGTGGGTCATGAGGCTTTTGTGTAACAAAATCTTTAACTATAGTTTTAAGTGCAGCATTTTCAGTCTGCACTTCAGTCACAGCTCTTGCTAAGTAATCAAGTTTAAGATAGACATTATTAAACTCCTTTTTTATTTCATTAGGATCCATAATGTTAATTATTTTAAAATTCGGTTTTGGGCCTGATTATTATGTGGTATTCTGAGCTTTGTATTTCAGTAAACAAGTATTTGCACATTTGTTATAAAGGTTAGCTCTAAAATTAGAGCTTGTTGCTCTTTTTTGTAGTAATCAGAAAACAACTTCTATGTAGCCTGATTAAACAATATGAGACATTTAATATATGATGAATTTATATATTAACTACTGACTTAAGTGTTAATAAACATAAGGATTTACTAATATAATATATATCTTATGTTTGAGATATATATATATATATAACCGGAGGCCACAGATGAAAAAGAAATACTGACAAGCTCAGAATCTGAAATGGTAGAAACAATTGATCCTTTTTACTTCACGCAATCACACACAGCCTAAAATATTTACAAGTTCAGACATTCCACAGACATACAATGTTTGTTCATATTGGATGTTGCAGGTAATAGGATATGCCCAATAATTCAGTATGGTAACAAAAAACAAGCAGGTAAGAAGTTTAAAGGCTTTAGCTTTGTTAGTGTACGTTACCACCTTGAGGACCGATTATTCTGTTACCGCATTGGAAGATCCGTGTCTGGGACAGGCAGCGTGTGTGAATGCGGCTTACTTCCGGGTAGCGGTGAAAAAGTAGATCCGGCCGTTGAATGATCCAGAGTCGGTAATGACAAAGTAACGATTAGATCGTAAGAGATTCAAGACGCAGCAATAGTAAACAAAGTAAACCACCTTGCACAGGATACAAACAATAGGAGACCTGAAATAAGGAAAGCTACAACAGAGTAGCTATGACTTCAATAATCAGGCAGTAAATGAGTGTTACAGGTATTCCTTAAATAGGGTGGAGACCAAATAGGAGGGGTTAGTGTTAAAGGTATACCACACCGAGCCTCAAAAAAAAATGTTAGAAGAACCTTTTTCGCTCCAGGAAATTAAACAGACTATTAAAAAATTGGTCCCGGGAAAAAGCCCAGGAATAGATGGTTTCAGTTCAAACTATTATAAAACATTTATAGAGAACTTAGCCCCAAAACTTTTACTTTTCTTTAACTCTTCAAGTACAGAACCTCTATTTGCAAAAGAGATGTTAGAAGCAAAGATAATTGTTTTACATAAACCAGGTAAAGACCCAGTACTTCCAGCAAGTTATAGGCCTATTTCATTGCTGAATAACGATGTTAAAATATATGCTAAATTATTAGCAAATAGAATAAATAGAATATTGCCGGACATTATAAATTTAGATCAAGTGGGTTTTGTCCCGAATAGAGAAGCAAGGGACAATACCATTAAGGCTTTATATCTAATAAAGTACGCAAAAATTAACAAGATACCTATGACCGCACTATCGTTAGACGCAGAAAAGGCCTTTGACCGGCTAGACTGGTCTTTCCTACAATTATCACTTAAAAAATTTGGTTTTGAGAAAAGCATAATTCAGCGTATTTTTCATTTATATACATTACCAGCAGCCAGAGTTAAAATAAATGGAGTAATTTCAGACTCATTTATGATCACAAATGGTACTAGGCAGGGTTGCCCCCTGTCTCCCCTGTTATTCATTATCTCAATGGAAATATTAGCAGCCAAAATTTGTGCAGAGGCAGAAATTAAAGGAATTAAAATAGGGGACCAGGAATATAAGATCTCATTGTACGCCGATGATGTGCTTTTAACAATAACGGATCCAGTAAGGTCTATTAAAAAGCTGGGGCTGACATTGCAGGAATTTGGGACTCACTCAAATTTTCTTATTAATAAAAATAAATCAGAGGCCCTTAAGTATGCAATTCCCTCAAGTGACTATACTAACTGTAAAGCATTCAGCTCATATAGGTGGAAAGAAACCTCCTTAAAATATTTGGGGGTACAATTATCACTGGATGATGCACGGTTGTATACAGAAAATTATGCCAATCTAATATCCAGACTTCAAATGGATTTGGACTCTTGGAGGTTGAAAATGATTTCATGGCTAGGGAGAATACACATAGTAAAAATGAATGTGCTCCCTCGCATTTTATATATCTTTCAGACCGTCCCTATCGATATCCCGTGCTTCTATTGTATTAAACTTCAGAAAATAATTAATTCCTTTATTTGGAACAAAATCAAGCCAAGAATCAAAGCTTCTATCCTATATAGGTCAAGGAATGAAGGTGGACTGGGTGTCCCAAACATCAGAAACTACCATAGAGCAATTATCCTCCAGAGGATCTTAGGCCTAGATTTAGAGTTCGGCGGTAGCCGTCAAAACCAGCGTTAGAGGCTCCTAACCCTGGTTTTGGCCGCCCGCTGGTATTTGGAGTCAGTGATTAAAGGGTCTAACGCTCACTTTTCAGCCGCGACTTTTCCATACCGCAGATCCCCTTACGCCATTTGCGTAGCCTATCTTTTCAATGGGATCTTTCTAACGCCGGTATTTAGAGTCGTTTCTGCAGTGAGCGTTAGAGCTCTAACGACAAGATTCCAGCCGCCTGAAAATAGCAGGAGTTAAGAGCTTTCTGGCTAACGCCGGTTTATAAAGCTCTTAACTACTGTACCCTAAAGTACACTAACACCCATAAACTACCTATGTACCCCTAAACCGAGCTCCCCCCACATCGCCGCCACTCGATTAAAAATTTTAACCCCTAATCTGCCGACCGCCACCTACGTTATACTTATGTACCCCTAATCTGCTGCCCCTAACACCGCCGACCCCTGTATTACATTTATTAACCCCTAACCTGCCCCCCACAACATCGCCGCCAGCTACTTAAAATAATTAACCCCTAATATTCCGACCGCAAAGCGCCGCCACCTACGTTATCCCTATGTACCCCTAATCTGCTGCCCCTAACACCGCCGACCCCTATATTATATTTATTAACCCCTAATCTGCCCCCCACAACGTCGCCGACACCTGCCTACACTTATTAACCCCTAATCTGCCGAGCGGACCTGAGCGCTACTATAATAAAGTTATTAACCCCTAATCCGTCTCACTAACCCTATCATAAATAGTATTAACCCCTAATCTGCCCTCCCTAACATCGCCGACACCTACCTTCAATTATTAACCCCTAATCTGCCGACTGGAGCTCACCGCTATTCTAATAAATGTATTAACCCCTAAAGCTAAGTCTAACCCTAACACTAACACCCCCCTAACTTAAATATAATTTACATCTAACGAAATAAATTAACTCTTATTAAATAAATTATTCCTATTTAAAGCTAAATACTTACCTGTAAAATAAACCCTAATATAGCTACAACATAAATTATAATTATATTATAGCTATTTTAGGATTAATATTTATTTTACAGGCAACTTTGTAATTATTTTGACCAGGTACAATAGCTATTAAATAGTTAAGAACTATTTAATAGTTACCTAGTTAAAATAATTACAAAATTACCTGTAAAATAAATCCTAACCTAAGATATAATTAAACCTAACACTACCCTATCAATAAAATAATTAAATAAACTACCTACAATTACCTACAATTAACCTAACACTACACTATCAATAAATAAATTAAACACAATTGCTACAAATAAATACAATTAAATAAACTAGCTAAAGTACAAAAAATAAAAAAGAACTAAGTTACAGAAAATAAAAAAATATTTACAAACATAAGAAAAATATTACAACAATTTTAAACTAATTACACCTACTCTAAGCCCCCTAATAAAATAACAAAGCCCCCCAAAATAAAAAATTCCCTACCCTATTCTAAATTAAAAAAGTTACAAGCTCTTTTACCTTACCAGCCCTGAACAGGGCCCTTTGCGGGGCATGCCCCAAGAAGTTCAGCTCTTTTGCCTGTAAAAGAAAACATACAATACCCCCCCCCCAACATTACAACCCACCACCCACATACCCCTAATCTAACCCAAACCCCCCTTAAATAAACCTAACACTAAGCCCCTGAAGATCTTCCTACCTTGTCTTCACCATACCAGGTTCACCGATCCGTCCTGGCTCCGATATCTTCATCCAACCCAAGCGGGGGCTAGACATCCACTGAAGAAGTCCAGAAGAGGGTCCAAAGTCTTCCTCCTATCCGGCAAGAAGAGGACATCCGGACCGGCAAACATCTTCTCCAAGCGGCATCTTCGATCTTCTTCCATCCGGTGCGGAGCGGGTCCATCTTGAAGCAGGCGACGCGGATCCATCCTCTTCTTCCGATGTCTCCCGACGAATGACGGTTCCTTTAAGGGACGTCATCCAAGATGGCGTCCCTCGAATTCCGATTGGCTGATAGGATTCTATCAGCCAATCGGAATTAAGGTAGGAATTTTCTGATTGGCTGATGGAATCAGCCAATCAGAATCTAGTTCAATCCGATTGGCCAATCCAATCAGCCAATCAGATTGAGCTCGCATTCTATTGGCTGATCGGAACAGCCAATAGAATGCGAGCTCAATCTGATTGGCTGATTGGATCAGCCAATCGGATTGAACTTGATTCTGATTGGCTGATTCCATCAGCCAATCAGAAAATTCCTACCTTAATTCCGATTGGCTGATAGAATCCTATCAGCCAA
Source organism: Bombina bombina (assembly GCF_027579735.1). Lineage (NCBI taxonomy): Eukaryota > Metazoa > Chordata > Amphibia > Anura > Bombinatoridae > Bombina > Bombina bombina. Next base: position 1,057,714,264 of record NC_069504.1, on the reverse strand, counting down.
TCGGAATTCGAGGGACGCCATCTTGGATGACGTCCCTTAAAGGAACCGTCATTCGTCGGGAGACATCGGAAGAAGAGGATGGATCCGCGTCGCCTGCTTCAAGATGGACCCGCTCCGCACCGGATGGAAGAAGATCGAAGATGCCGCTTGGAGAAGATGTTTGCCGGTCCGGATGTCCTCTTCTTGCCGGATAGGAGGAAGACTTTGGACCCTCTTCTGGACTTCTTCAGTGGATGTCTAGCCCCCGCTTGGGTTGGATGAAGATATCGGCGCCAGGACGGATCGGTGAACCTGGTATGGTGAAGACAAGGTAGGAAGATCTTCAGGGGCTTAGTGTTAGGTTTATTTAAGGGGGGTTTGGGTTAGATTAGGGGTATGTGGGTGGTGGGTTGTAATGTTGGGGGGGGGTATTGTATGTTTTCTTTTACAGGCAAAAGAGCTGAACTTCTTGGGGCATGCCCCGCAAAGGGCCCTGTTCAGGGCTGGTAAGGTAAAAGAGCTTGTAACTTTTTTAATTTAGAATAGGGTAGGGAATTTTTTATTTTGGGGGGCTTTGTTATTTTATTAGGGGGCTTAGAGTAGGTGTAATTAGTTTAAAATTGTTGTAATATTTTTCTTATGTTTGTAAATATTTTTTTATTTTCTGTAACTTAGTTCTTTTTTATTTTTTGTACTTTAGCTAGTTTATTTAATTGTATTTATTTGTAGCAATTGTGTTTATTTAATTTATTGATAGTGTAGTGTTAGGTTAATTGTAGGTAATTGTAGGTAGTTTATTTAATTATTTTATTGATAGGGTAGTGTTAGGTTTAATTATATCTTAGGTTAGGATTTATTTTACAGGTAATTTTGTAATTATTTTAACTAGCTAACTATTAAATAGTTATTAACTATTTAATAGCTATTGTACCTAGTTAAAATAAATACCAAGTTGCCTGTAAAATAAATATAAATCCTAAAATAGCTATAATATAATTATAATTTATGTTGTAGCTATATTAGGGTTTATTTTACAGGTAAGTATTTAGCTTTAAATAGGAATAATTTATTTAATAAGAGTTAATTTATTTTGTTAGATGTAAATTATATTTAAGTTAGGGGGGTGTTAGTGTTAGGGTTAGACTTAGCTTTAGGGGTTAATACATTTATTAGAATAGCGGTGAGCTCCGATCGGAAGATTAGGGGTTAATAATTGAAGGTAGGTGTCGGCGATGTTAGGGAGGGCAGATTAGGGGTTAATACTATTTATGATAGGGTTAGTGAGACGGATTAGGGGTTAATAACTTTATTATAGTAGCGCTCAGGTCCGCTCGGCAGATTAGGGGTTAATAAGTGTAGGCAGGTGTCGGCGACGTTGAGGGGGGCAGATTAGGGGTTAATAAATATAACATAGGGGTCGGCGATGTTAGGGCAGCAGATTAGGGGTACATAGGGATAACGTAGGTTGCGGCGGTTTACGGAGCGGAAGATTAGGGGTTAAAACTAATGCAGGGGTCAGCGATAGCGGGGGCGGCAGATTAGGGGTTAATAAGTGTAAGGTTAGGGGTGTTTAGACTCGGGGTACATGTTAGAGTGTTAGGTGCAGACGTAGGAAGTGTTTCCCCATAGGAAACAATGGGGCTGCGTTAGGAGCTGAACGCTGCTTTTTTGCAGGTGTTAGGTTTTTTTTCAGTTCAAACAGTCCCATTGTTTCCTATGGGAGAATCGTGCACGAGCACGTTTTTGATGCCGGCCGCGTCCGTAAGCAACTCTTGTATCGAGAGTTGCATTTGCGGTAAAAATGCCCTACGCTCCTTTTTTGGAGCCTAACGCAGCATTTGTTTTAACTCTCAATACCAGAGTTAAATTTATGGTGCGGCCAGAAAAAAGCCCGCGGAGCGTTAACAGCCCTTTTACCGCCGAACTCTAAATCTAGGCCTTAGATTGGCATACCAATCAAAAGAACAAAGCTTGGGTACAGTTAGAAAATAAATTAATATCATCTCAACCAATGTATAAATTAATTTGGACCCCAAGAGAAGGCAGACCAGAAAATATTATGAAGTTCCCAATGCTGAAGCACATATTTATGAACTGGGAACAAATTACAATAGAATGCCCCTCAATATCATCAGTCCCATCACCTCTACTTCCAATTGCAAACAATGTAGAGTTCCAGGGGGGACATATACCTAGTTGGGTTAACCAATCAAAATCACATCAATCCACGCCATTATATCTTTTTTTAAACAACGGAAAGCTCAAACCACAACAGGAGCTGGTAGATTCGGTAGGAGGTATATATCGTAACTGGCTAAAGTACTTACAGATTCAGAATTTTTTGTCATCACACCCAGGAAAAGCAAATTTAACTAGGCAACTAACCACATTTGAGAAAATTTGTTTCAAGGAATCTTCATTTAGAAGCTTGGTATCATTTAGTTATAAGCTTCTTAATACATCGGAGGATTTTACAAAACATAGGTTTATGCAAAAATGGGAGGCCGAGACAGGGACTTATGTAGATAATTCAGTCTGGAGGTCTATGTGTGTCAATATAGCTAAATCTTCTTCTTCCTCTGATATTCAAGAGTTAAATTATAACATTTTCACTAGATGGTATCTAACGCCAGTCAGACTCCATAGCATATACCCTAATGCCTCCAAATACTGTTGGAGGGGTTGTGGGGATATAGGAAATATGCAACACATATGGTGGGAGTGCCCCAGACTGAAAGAGGTGTGGGAAATAATTTTAAATTGCATAAGAAAGATAAGCGGGAAGGAAGATTTTCAACTAGACATATATACTGCTCTGTTAAATAAACCCATTAAGAATATTGGTAAAACAAAAGCTAAGCTTATAATGTACGTTTTAAATGGAACAAAATCTTTATTGGCTAGAAACTGGATAAAAACTATGGTCCCGGATAAGGAAACGTTGTTTACCAGAATTAACGAATTACTAATATTGGAGGAATACTCATATTTAAGATCCAATAGAGAAGAGGTCTTTCAAGAAATACGCTTTCATTGGGAGGAACTTAAAATTAATCTAGCTTAGGCTGGAGAGTACCTAGAGAACGGATGGTCCAATGTCATGGAGGAGGGTGTTAATTTTTCTCCTTTTTTTTTTTTTTTTTCTTTTGGATTGTATGGCTGAGGATGGATGTGGTTAAATATATTACTGTTGTTTGTTGAATGTAGTTAGACATCAACAAGAAAAAGGGGTTTCTTAACTTCTTATGTTCTTATTTTTCTGTTTTCCTTTTGTATAGTTAGAGCCGGTGGGCTCGATAAGATATTATATAGAAGAGTATAAGCATTGTTAAGAAATTTTTGTATATGTCTTAATTGTTTCTTGGTTGTGTGTAAAAATGTAAAATAAAAAAAAAACAAAAAAAAAAAAAACATATTAGAACAGTAAGAATGAATATGACTCTCAAGATTGCTAGCAAGAGAAAAAATACATTGCGCATAATAAATGAAAAAATTATAAGATTGTCTGAATTTTGAATTATAAACCTTACCAAGCATTGGCAAAGGATATGAGTGCAAGTGTTCATGACAGGTAAGATTAATAAGGCAAGTTTGGATGGTACCTTGACAAAGCAGCTGATAGATCTGTGGCAGGTAGCGTGTATCTGGCATACACGGAAGTGTCAGGCAGCAGCTGAGGATCTGAGGCTGGTTGCATGTGTCTGGCGAACACGGAAGTGTTAGACAGCAGCTGAGGTGACGTCACCGCCGATCAGCTGGGAGTGAGAGCTGAGCAGCGTCTTCGTGAAGATACTGGATATGCTTAAACAAGATTCTGCTTAGATTCAGAGAGGCTTGACAGAGCAGTATTACCTTCAATACCAAGCAATGAAGGTTATGTGGGTGTGCCTTATAAGGGGGAAGGTGAGTGAAAAGGAGGCTAGGAGGAACAGCTGTTAAAGGAACAGAGTATGTTACAGATGCGGAAATCCATTCGGACCCTGCCTCTCCAGACGTAAGAGAACCAGGCTCTGATTCAGCGCAAGGCCTCATACAGGAATTGAAAGCCTTTTTCCTTCCAAAAATGGAAACCCTCCAGGTGGATATGGACACTCTCACTACTGAGATCCGCCAGTTTTCTACAAGACTACAGCATGCAGAGCAGAGGATCTCTGATGTGGAGGACACGCAACATACCTCTACTATAGCCTTACAACGGCTGGACCGCCAAAACAAGGCACTTCAAGAAAAGTTTGATGATCTTGAAAACCGCTTGTCAGGGTGCCAGGAATCAGACTGAGATGAGAAGTGCAAAAATAATCACACCTTTATTAATAACAAAAAAAATAATAAAAAGTCCACAAGTCAAATAACAAGCCAGGAGTTAAAGCCAGAGCTGGTAGTCAGGAGCCAAATCGAATAGTCAGACTAGCCGAGTCAGGAACCAAAGCGAGTAGTCAGACGAGCCGGAATCAGGAACAAGGAAAACAGCAGAGTCAGGAACAAGCCAGGAATCAGGAACCAGGCAGCCAGGTAATACACAGGAACTGGAACCCACAAACAGGTCTGAGACAACGCAAGGGCAAAGCATACTGAACAGAGGCCCTTTAATAATAAGTGATGACATCACAATTCTGAGACTACAACCTGTTTCACACGGATGATGTACACCAGTCTGACCATAAGAGGGCGTGCAGGAAATGAGCAGCATCACACACTCTGCACCAGACTCAGCAAGAGAGGTGAGTAAAATTGCTGCCAGCAGCACATGGCAAACAAAGCAGGGAAAAATCCCTGACACCGCTCATGCCGCAATAACCTACGGGTTGTGGGAGTCCCAGAAATGGTCAGAAACAAGGATCTACTGGAGTTCACAGCCTACACCTTACCCAAACTCCTGCAAAAGGATCAAGACACAATGCCACTGGACGTGGAGAGAGCACACAGAATAGGCATAGAATCGCTGCCAGCCAAGCCAAACCAGAGACCGAAACAAGTCATTTTCAAGCTACTCAGATACCAAGAGAAATTAGCAGTCTTAAAAGCATATAGATCCAAGACAACTGCTTTTTACGAAGGACATAAACTTCTCATTTTCCATTACTTCTCTGTAGAGGTCACCAGAAGGAGAAAGGACTTTGCCCCTCTTTGTTCTAAGCTGCACTCCAAGGGACGTCAAGCCTCACTTCTTTATACTGCCAAGCCGAGACTTGCAACACCCAGCGGTCCAAAGTTTTTTCCTAGATGCCGAAGGCAAAATGGAGATGGCTGAAGAGAAGACAACATTCTTGATATCTCCTACACAGGGCACTACCCACCCTATGAATACTATGTTTAAGAGACTACAGCGAAAGTCAAGAACTGAGTATACGTTTCTTTACTTTGCTGTTGTTGTTATTGTTGGTATTATTCTGCTTAGTTTTATTATTATGGTTTCCATGAAGTTTAAGCCGACATTACTCCTGAGCCCATTGTTACTTTCTTCTTTAGTTTGTGAGCGTTATCCTCATCCACTAGCTTTAACTAATGTTGGTTGCACCAGGTCCCCCCCCACAAGGTATACCAGTACACTTATGTTTTTGTATTTTTCTATTCTCAGGTCGCGAGAGGAACACCCGGTACCCACCTAAGCTGCTGACTTCCTTAACCCAGAAGACTGCTCTAACTAAGGTTACTACTGACTGTGAGCTATTAATCACAAACACTCAAATTCTGAACAGTTCCCAAGCAATCTATCTGACACACCACAGGACAATAGATCCATTTAACACAACTTACTGCTGCAGCTTGCAGGGACTTAACAGTACCTACATCATAAACACGCAGTGTGACTCCACACACTTGCCTCCTTCTCTCAGTACCGATGACAAAACCCCTTAAGATAGTTTCCTGGAATTTGGGGGGGGGGTGTTACTTTACCGGCTAAACGAAGCATAATACTACAACATCTAATGTGCATGCATGCAGACATAGCCCTCCTACAGGAGACACACCTCACAGATAAGGAACATGAAAAACTGAAGATTAGGTGGGTGGGCCAGATATTCTATACCCCCACAGAGGGACACAAGAGAGGGTGGCTATACTGATAAGGAAAGGGCTTGCGGTTCAAATCACTCCCATTAAAATTGACTCAAGAGGTAGACACATTGTGGCCACTTTGCTTCTAGCTGGTCAAACATATATACTATGTAACCTATATGCAAATATGCGAGGAGTTACAATGAATGTCACTGTGTTTAAGCTATATATTATAACGTCCTCTTTAAAGGAAGTGGTGCAGATCCATACAAAAACTATATGTATGGAAGACTATCGGCTAGATTACGAGTTGTGCGTTAGGCATAAAAAGCAGCGTTGGCCGGTCCCAACGCTGCTTTTTAACGCCCGCTGGTATTACGAGTCTTGAAGGTACAGGTGTAACGCTCACTTTTTTGGCCATACTTGGAAATACCGCAAATCCACTTAGGTAAATTGCGTATCCTATTTTTTCAATGGGACTTGCATAGCACCGGTATTACGAGTCTGACAAAAAGTGAGCGGTACACCCTCTCCTGTCAAGACTGGTACCGCATTTTAAAGTCAGTAGTTAAGAGTTTTACACTACAACGCCGTAGCATAAAACTCTTAACTAAAGTGCTAAAAAGTACACTAACACCCATAAACTACCTATTAACCCCTAATCCGAGGCCCCCCCACATCGCAAACACTAAAATAAAATTTTAACCCCTAATCTGCCGAACCGGACATCGCCCCCACTATAATAAATATATTAACCCCTAAACCGCCGCACTCCCACATAGCAAACATTAGTTAAATATTATTAACCCCTAATCTGCCATCCCTAACATCGACTCCACCTACCTACATTTATTAACTCCTAATCTGCCGCCCCAACGTCGCTGCCACTATATTAAAGTTATTAACCCCTAAACCTAAGTCTAACCCTAACCCTAACACCCCCTAACTTAAATATAAATAAAATTACTAAAATTACTATAATTAACTCACTTATTCCTATTTAAAACTAAATACTTACCTATAAAATAAACCCCAAGCTAGCTACAATATAACTAAAAGTTACATTGTATCTAGCTTAGGGTTTATTTTTATTTTACAGGCAAGTTTGTATTTATTTTAACTAGGTACAATAGTTATTAAATAGTTATTAACTATTTAATAACTACCTAGTTAAAATAAATACAAAAGTACCTGTAAAATAAAACCTAACCTAAATTACAATTACACCTAACACTACACTACAATTAAATGATTTCCCTAAATTAAATACAATTAAATAAAATTAAATTAAATTATCTAAAGTACAAAAACAAACAAACACTAAATTACAGAAAATAATAAACAAATTACAAGATAGCCAATCGGAATTAAGGTAGAAAAAATCCTATTGGCTGATGCAATCAGCCAATAGGATTGCGCTCGCATTCTATTGGCTGATTGGAACAGCCAATAGAATGCGAGCTCAATCCTATTGGCTGATTGGATCAGCCAATAGGATTGAAGTTCAATCCTATTGGCTGATTGCATCAGCCAATAGGATTTTTTCTACCTTAATTCCGATTGGCTGATAGAATTCAGCCCGGAATTGAAGGGACGCAATCTTGGATGATGTCACTTAAAGGTACCTTAATTTTGTGTTAGTCGTCTTCAGAAGCGGATGCTCCGCGTCGGATGTCTTGAAGATGGATCCGCTCCGCACTGGATGGATGAAGATAGAAGATGCCGTCTGGATGAAGACTTCTGCCCAACTGGAGGACCACTTCGCCTGGCTTGGATGAAGACTTCTCCCGGCTTCGTTGAGGACTTCGGCCCAGTTGGATGAATACTTCTCCCGGTAAGGTGATCTTCAAGGGGTTAGTGTTAGGTTTTTTTAAGGGGGTATTGGGTAGGTTTTAGAGTAGGGTTGGTTGTGTGGGTTGTGGGTTTTAATGTTAGGGGAGGAATTGTATTTTTTTTTTACAGGTAAAAGAGCTGAATACTGTGGGGCAATGCCCTGCAAAAGGCCCTTTTAAGGGCTATTTGTAATTTAGTGTAGGGAAGGGCTTTTTTTATTTTGGGGGGCTTTTTTAGGGGGATTAGATTAGGTGTAATTACTTTAAAAATCTTGTAATTTGTTTATTATTTTCTGTAATTTAAAGGGTTTTTTTGTGCTTTAGATAATTTAATTTAATTGTATTTAATTTAGGGAAATAATTTAATTGTAGTGTAGTGTTAGGTGTAATTGTAACTTAGGTTAGGTTTTATTTTACAGGTACTTTTGTATTTATTTTAGCTAGGTGGTTATTAAATAGTTAATAACTGTTTAATAACTATTATACCTAGTTAAAATAAATACAAACTTGCCTGTAAAATAAAAATAAAAACCCTAAGCTAGATACAATGTAACTATTAGTTATATTGTAGCTAGCTTAGGGTTTATTTTACAGGTAAGTATTTAGTTTTAAATAGGAATAATTTAGTTAATTATAGTAATTTTATTTAGATTTCTTTTAATTATATTTAAGTTAGGGGGTGTTAGGTTTAGGGTTAAACTTAGGTTTAGGGGTTAATAACTTTAATATAGTGGCGGCAACGTTGGGGGTGGCAGATTAGGGGTTAATAAATGTAGGTAGGTGGTGTCGATGTTAGGGCCGGCAGATTAGGGGTTAATAATATTTAACTGTTTGAGAAGGCGGGAGTGCGGCGGTTTAGGAGTTAATATGTTTATTATAGTGGCGGCGACGTTGGGGGCAGCAGATTAGGGGTTAATAAATGTAGGTAGGTGGCGGCGACGTTGGGGGCGGCAGATTAGGGGTTAATAAATATAATGTAGGTGTCGGCGATGTTGGGGGCAGCAGATTAGGGGTTCATAAGTATAATGTAGGTGGCGGCGGTGTCCGGAGCAGCAGATTAGGGGTTAATAATATAATGTAGGTTGAGGCGATGTCGGGGGCGGCAGATTAGGGGTTAATAACTGCTCGTTAGCACCTCACAGCCTCTAACGCAAAACTCGTAATCTAGGTGTATGATAGTGAAAGACAGGGAATCAAGCACTCTTTTAACTTTTTATTTGTATAGCTAATGGATTCTTGCAGTGCTTTATGTCAATATGCAAAAAAATCCAACATAGAGACACTGGCCTCTCGTTATCAAGCCGTCAACCGCAAATACGCTGGAATTCCGCTGAGTATTTGTGGCGAGGCTGATTCGCCATAGTTATCAAGCCCTACAGCCCGGCAAAAGTAGAATTTAGTGACGTAACATACAATCCGCCGGACTCAGTCCGACACAGATCGATGGTTACGTCACTACAGATGTTCCGAATGCAAGTTCGGCACAATCTGACTACTTTTGATAGTTATCAAATACCTACCAGGTATGCTCACCACTATTCCGGGCCAGCGTACCTGGTTTTCAATCCGCCGCCCTGGAGGTGGCGGATGCCATAGGAATCAATGGGAGTCTGACGAATGACTGGTCCTTTAAATGACGTCATCCAAGATGGCGTCCCTCAAATTCCGATTGGCTGATAGGATTCTATCAGCCAATGGGAATTAAGGTAGGAAAAATCTGATTACATCAGCCAATCGGATTTTTCCTACTTTAATTCCCATTGGCTGATAGAATCCTATCAGCCAATCGGAATTTGAGGGACACCATCTTAGATGACGTCATTTAAAGGACCAGTCATTCGTCGGGTAGTCATCGGCCAAGGAGGATGTTCCGTGCCGGAGGTCTTCAGGATGGAGTCGCTCATCGCCGCAAGGATGAAGATAGAAGATGCCGCTTGGATAAAGATTTCTGCCGGGTGGAGGACCTCTTCTGCCCCGATCGGATGAAGACTTCTGCCGGTCCGGATGTCCTCTTATGCCGCATCGGATGACCAGTGGTGCCCGGCTGGGTGAACACGGCTCAAGGTAGGGTGATCTTCAATGGGGTAGTGTTAGGTTTTTTTAAGGGGGGATCGGGTGGGTTTTAGAGTAGGGGTGTGTGGGTGGTGGGTTGTAATGTTGGGGGGGTATTGTATTGCTTTCTTTTTTACAGGTAAAAGAGCTGATTACTTTGGGGCAATGCCCCGCAAAAAGCCCTTTTAAGGGCTGGTAAAAGAGCTGATTACTACTATTTGTAATTTAGTTTAGGATAGGGAATTTTATTATTTTGGGGGGCTTTTTATTTTATTAGGGGGCTTAGATTAGGTGTAATTAGATTAAAGGGACACTTTACCCAAAATTTTTATTTCGTGATTCAGATTGAGCATGAAATTGTAAGCAACTTTCTAATTTACTCCTATTATCAAATTTTCTTCATTCTCTTGGTATCTTTATTTGAAATGCAAGAATGTAAGTTTAGATGCCGGCCCATTTTTGGTGAACAACCTGGGCTGTCCTTGCTGATTGGTGGATAAATTCATCCACCAATAAAAAAAGTGCTGTCCAGAGTACTGGAACCAAAAAAAAAAGCTTAGATGCCTTCTTTTTCAAATAATGATAGCAAGAGAACGAAGAGAAGTTGATAATAGGAGTAAATTTGAAAGTTGCTTAAAATTGCATGCTCTTTCTGAATTACAAAAGAAAAAATTGGGTTCAGTGTCCCTTTAAACTTCTTATTTTTTGTAATTTAGTGTTTGTTTTTTTTTGTAATATAGTTTAGTTTATTTAATTGTATTTTATTATAGATAATTGTAGTTAATTTATTTAATTAATTTATTGATAGTGTAGTCTTAGGTGTATTTGTAACTTAGGTTAGGATTTATTTTACAGGTAATTTTGTAGTTATTTTAGCAAGGTAGCTATTAAATAGTTAATAACTATTTAATAGCTATTGTACCTAGTTAAAATAAATACAAAGTTGCCTGTAAAATAAAAATAAACCCTAAAATAGCTATAATGTAATTAATAGTTATATTGTAGCTATCTTAGGGTTTATTTTATAGGTAAGTATTTAGTTTTAAATAGGAATAATTTATTTAATTTGTATGCTCCATTGGATACAGTTTTCAACATCATAAAGGAAAATTCTGAGAGTAAAACCTCTGATATTTTGGTATTTGATGCATTGGTATTGATTATTGGTCTCATTGCAGACAGAAAGTTTGAGCCCTTTAATCCAGTTTTGAAGACTTAAGAAGCATTGCAGTGCAACATTGGCATACACAAAATTAACTAAGGTATTAAAAAACTATGTGGAGAACGCTGATAAGCCAGTTTTCACTGACCAGTTATCTAGCGCTGCGGAACCTGTTGGCGCTCTACAAATACCTGACAATAATAATGCAATGAAGGCTTTGGAGTACATCTTTAAATTTATTGTGAGATCCAGGATATTATTTATTCAACTATATGAAAATAAAGGTCAAGGTTAATTTATGGTATCTTTAATGCAGCTGTTCAAATCAATCAATGAAATGACAAGCAGCATCACAGATCAAACTGTTATAGTTAAGGGGGCTTCACTGAAATATTTGCCAACAATTGTAAATTATGTGAAACTTTGTATTTGATCCAAAATAATTAAGCAAGTTGTTTACAGAGTTCATTCTAAATGTACCAAAAGAAAGACTTGTGCGACAGAAGCTCTATTGTCTCATTGAAATAGTTCACAGTGATCTCTTTAGTCAGCTGGAATACAGAGACATTCTACTTCCAACGATGACAGATCAGTTAAATAATCACTTGGAAAGGCAAGAAGATGCTTGCTGACAACTTCTTAGTAACATCCTTGAAATGTTTACAGGAAAGATGTGGGATAGACACAGAGGCATGTTCAGATAATCATGGAAAAGTTATTGAGGGTTGTAAACCGGACTGTTATTTCCATGGGGCGAGATTCAGAGCTCATAGGGAATTTAGTTGCTTCAATGACTGTCACTATGTGCATCTAATCAAGGCTTTTGGAAAAATGAGGACTGATGTAGTGGACTTTCTGATGTAAATCTTATTATGTTTAAGAATCTCATTGGGAAGAATGTTTATCCCTCTGATTGGGTTGTAATGAATATGATGCAAAATAAAGTCTTCCTAAGAGCAATTAATCAGTATGCAGACATGCTGAACAAGAAATTTCTGGATCAAGCCAACTTTGAGCTACAGCTCTGGAACAACTACTTTCATTTGGCTGTTTCATTTCTTGCCCAAGCATCATTACAGCTGGATAATTTTTCAAGGCGCCATGAGAACCAAAATACTTAACAAATATTGCAACATGAGAAGACAAATTGACTTTGAAATCAAGGACATGTGGTATAATCTTGGCCAACACAAAATAAAATGTATTCCGAATCCTGAAATGGTTGGGCCCATGTTGGAGATGACATTAATCCCATAAACGGAACTTCGTAGAGCAACTATACCAATATTCTTCGACATGATGCAGTGTGAATTTCATTCCACTAGAAGTTTCCAAATGTTTGATAACGAGATCATCACCAAGTTGGACCATGAAGTGGGAGAGGAGATGAACAGTACAATGTTTTATTTGAGAAAATACTTCTGGATCAATGCAGAAAACACAAATATTTGTCCAAAAGTAGCGAAAACTTTGTTACACTTGTTAATGGAGAGGCTACTGGACTAAAGAACAATCATGCATGGTGAAAATAAGGAAAACCGAATGAGCTATACTGTTAATGTCCTGAATTTCTACAAAGAGTTTGAAAGAGAAGAAATGTACATAAGGTATCTGTACAAATTATGCAATCTTCATAAGGAGTGTGATAACTACAATGAAGCAGCATATACCCTCCTGCATGCCAAGCTTCTCAAGTGGTCAGAAGAACCATGTGCAGCACATCTCACTCAGCGTGATGGTTACCAGGCAACTACTCAAGGGCAGTTGAAAGACCAATTGTACCAAGAAATTATCCATTACTTTGACAAAGGCAAGATGTGGGAAGAAGCTATAACTCTTGGCAAAGAACTGACAGAACAGTATGAAAATGAAATGTTTGATTATGAGCAACTTGTAATTTACTAAAAGACCAAGCACAGTATTTCAAAAAGATCATGAAAGTTATTCGACCCAAACCTGATTAATTTGCAGTTGTTTTTATGGACAAGGACCTCTTAAATTAATTAGGAACAAAGTATTTATTTATAAAGGGAAAGAATATGAGCGTTGTCAAGATTTTGAAGCCAGGTTATTAACTCAGTTTCCAAATGCAGAGAAATCTCCACCAGGATAAGACATAAATAATTCTACAGGACAGTGCATTCAGTGCTTTACTGTAAAACCATTGCTTGAATTGCCTCCAAAGTTTCAAAATAAATCTGTATGCGAACAGATTTTAAGTTTCTACAGAGTGAATGAGGTCTTGCGGTTCCAGTACTCAAGACCAATGCAAAAGAGAGAAAAAGATCCTGAAAATGAATTTTTCAACATGTGGATTGAAAGAACTACATTTTCAATAACTTACAAGCTACCTGGAATATTGAGATAGTTTGAGGGAGGATTTGCTAATTATGAGAAGGCTTTCTTCACTGAGAAATACATGCAAGAACACCAAGAGGATGTAGTAAAGGACCTAATTGCGTGTCAGGTTCCCTTTTAACTGAAGGAATAAGAATTTGTGGTGAAAAGGTAACAGAGGCATTATGGCCTTTTCATGAGAGAATGGAGGCGTGTTTTAAACAGCTGAAGGAAAAAGTAGAAAAGCAGTACGACCTGAGGACTCTCTCTTCCAGCATTGATGAAAGACGTGGAACTCGACATAGATCAATGGTTAAATCTGTTACGATGCCATCATCATTCAGACCTTTGTCTGTAGTGTCTGTGTCCTCTGTATCATCTGACAATACACAGTCAAGACCTGGTTCAGATGGGTTTGTTCTTGAACCACTTTTGCCAAAGAAGATGCATTCTAGGTCTCAAGATAAATTGGACAGAGATTATCTGGATAAGGAGAAAAAATAAAAGAAGAAAGAGAAGAGGAATAACAAGTACCAAGAGATTTTTGATAAAGAATTTAAAGCTACTGAGATTTCATTGCCACAGTCTGAAGCAGTTATTCTATCAGAAACAATAAGCCCATTAAGACCACAGAGGCCAAAAAGTCAAGTTCTCAGTGTTGTTGGAGAAAGAAGATTTTCAGTATCTCCGAGTCAAGCTACTTCACACAGCAACCTCCACCAATTACCCCAAAAGCTAAGCTGACATTTAGCCTGTTATTAAACATGTAACTGAATGGCATTACTGCTGCTGAATCTATTGATACTCCCCCTCCACTGCCAGTCAAAGGCAGTATGGCAGACTATGGCAATGTCATGGACTATCAAGAATTTATTCATCCTGCTACACCTCCAGCCCCACCACAGCGGCATCTGCCACCTCCCTTGCCAAGTAAAACACCACCTTCTCCATCTCCAAAGACTACGAAGAAACAGACGTCAGTGGATTCTGGAATTCTGCAGTAAACCGGCATGTGTTTCACCAAATGAAAAGCTTGTCATTAGAGAATGTACCTCATTTGGGCCTGCAGTGTCATCCATCTAGAGCAATCATAGAAAAAATTAAATAGTTTAGATTATTAACCAACTGTAAAACAAATGTCTGGTTAGCTACTGAGTTGCAGATACTAATTTATATAGGATAATACTAAAAATCATTAGGATTTCTGAGAGATACAACTAGATGAAAAAAAAAAATTCCATAACAATATTGGTGGTTTTGCTAAAAGTCTGCTCTTCACTGTGCCATCATCTTGTACAGAAGTTTGTTTCTATGATGTTTTTTAATTTTAGGAAGTTTAAATTTTTTATGATACCTGCTTTTATCTTACCAGAGCTTTTCATGATCCACTTAAATTCACAAGTATTTTCTGCTAGTGACAACTGCTGGACACATATAAACTTGTTAACATTTCAGCAGTCTTGTACTCTGTAAACCAATTATCAGAATCATGCTTATAATATTGGTGATCATTAGCTGCAACTGTATTCCTTGTCATTCCATTTTATAATCACCATGAACTGTAGATGTTGTTATATATCATTTACTAAAAAAATTAAAAAGACGTTTTCAAAATAAAAATAATAAAATAAATAAAAATAAAAGAATACAACACCGTGCACTGTGCATTTTTATGATTGATGAATGTCCATGTAATTCCTCAATGTGACCTCAAAGAGAATTAAATCCCAGATTAAAGCTGTAATGCTTGTGGGATATTCCACTATCAGACCGAACTCGGACAGTAGTCTTCTTACCCCGGCGTCGAGCCGGAATGATAGGGAATATCCCAGAGCACTCACCACAGGCAGGATAGTCTTCGGTGGCAACAGGTAGGGAATCAGAGAAAGGCAGTTCAGTGGTAAACCACAAGAAGAGTCACGCAGGCAAGGTTTGGCAACAGTAAGGCAGTCCAAAGGTAAACCACTAGAATGGTCAGACAGGCAGGCAGGGTTTGGCAACGGTAAAGTAGTCCAAAGGTAAACCACTAGAATGGTCAGGCAGGCAGGGTTTGGCAACGGTAAAGCAGTCCAAAGCTTAACCACTAGAATGGTCAGGCAAGCAGGGTTTGGCAACAGAGAGGCAATCCAGAACAATAGGGGTTAATCAAGCAGAGTTGTCAGACAAGCAGAGTTCAGCAGCAGTATATCAATCTAGCAATTTAGGGGTTCACAGGCAGAGTGGTCAGAAAAGCAGAATTCAGCAGCAGTATATCAAGCCAGTAGTTTAGGGGTTAACAGGCAGAGTGGTCAGACAAGCAGAGTTCAGCAGCAGTATATCAATCCAGAAATCAGCAATCTATCACACCGAGGAGCACACAAAGTAACACCTATACTTGGGCAGTGATAGATTGCTGAATGGCAACTTACATAGGCGCAGGATTCGCGCCACAGGGGATCCCAACCAGCATCAGATAGGAGAGCGTGCGGTGATGACGTCAGTGCCGCACGCAACAGGAGCCGACAAAGCCTTTGACAACGAGCAGGGAAGGAGGGGACGCGTCCCTAGCAATGGCTAGTGCTGCGCGGCGTGACAAAAGCCCAGTACAAAAGGGATCCAACTCTGTTGTTCACAGGGGTTTCCAAAATGTATTAATAATTTTTTTTTAAAAAAACAGCTAAGCTTTACATATAAAAATAAATAAAATCTCTAATGTTGTTTGAGACAATATGCAACTCAAATACTCGATCTAAAGGATCATTGTCCCTTATTTATAAAATACTCCTTGACCACCATTCCATAACCTTACCTAACTATACTTCCAAATGGTCAGATGATCTACAAATACAGCTAGAGACAAACCTTAAACTTTTATACCAATGGTATTACACACCTTCCAGACTGGCAGTTATATTCAAAAATGCAAATGCCACATGTTGGAGAACATGCAGAGGAGTGGGCAAATTTTTAACATGTTTGGTGGACATGCCCCAATCTTAAGCAATATTGGCAAGAGATAAAAAAAGCGGCTGAAATTTTTAATGAATAATATCCCAAAAATAAAAAAACTAAGATCTAGGCTGCTTATATTTATGCTCAATTGCACAAGAAGGTTGATACCCAGATATTGGAAATCAGTTAAAGGGACACTGAACCCAAATTTTTTCTTTCATGATTCAGATAGAGCATGAAATTTTAAGCAACTTTCTAATTTACTCCTATTATCAAATGTTCTTTATTCTCTTGGTATCTTTATTTGAAATGCAAGAATGTAAGTTTAGATGTTTTAGTGAACAACCTGGGTTGTCCTTGCTGATTGGTGGATAAATTCATCCACCAATAAAAACGTGCTGTCCAGAGCCCTGAACCAAAAAAAAGCTTAGATGCCTTCTTTTTCAAATAAAGATAGCAAGAGAACGAAGAAAAATTGATAATAGGAGTAAATTAGAAAGTTGCTTAAAATTGCATGCTCTATCTGAATCACGAAAGAAAAAAATCTGGGTTCAGTGTCCCTTTAATGTCCCTTCTCTTAATGAATGGAAATCATTAGTTACTAGCACTTTGGTATTTGAGAAATACCAATATAATAATAATCCAAAATTGGAAGATATTCTTGCTATGAATTTTATATGGGAAAAATATTGTAACCACAACACATAAATTAGCTTGTTTCATCCCCTATATTGTTGATATATTGTTGATAATGATTATGGTTTATTGTTTACAGGAAATGAACAAACATATATCTTATGTCATATTTTCTTGAAATTAATGCTTTTATAGATACACTAATTTGACAAGTTATTTTGTGATATTATCTATGACCAGTAATGTGATTTAATCCTACATTTGATGTTTGCGATAATTCTTTTATCATGTATCAATATACAATCCTTATACTATGTAAAACTGAAATGATGTGTCAGATGTAAATTACGTTATGCTTTGATATGTTTAATAAAGAGAATTAAAAAAATAAAAAAATATGGTCATAGCATGTTAAGCATATTAACTGGTCCTCATATAGTCAATCTGGGGTATGTTTGAATGCACTGTCCCTTGTACATTTACATGCTCCAAGTAGCAAACATACAAATCAGCTACTATGTATTAACTCAAAGTAGCTTCTTGTGTATAGCTTAAGCTACCGTCACTGAGCGTTCTGTTACCAGATTGTGTGCAACTCCTCTTTGTAACGTCAGGAGGCTATGGCTCCACCACCGACTCACATTTCACATTTTGGGTTTTTATAATTTATATAACCTTTGGAAAGAATCTTTATAATTATCATTATACCCAGTAAAATATATGCGTGCGTCCGATTTTTGGAACGCAGGGTTTAGTTTGAAATCTTTTACTGCGTGTCGGCCTTCGGGTCTGCAAGCATTAGGATAGTGCACGTAAGCCTTCTGGATTTCGCATGTCGGGTTTTTTTGCACACACAGGGGAATTAATTTTTTCCTCACTTGGGCTTTCAGGTAGGTTAGCGCATGTATGCCCTTTAGTATATTCACATTGGGCTTTGGAACGCTAATTTCCTTATATTCAGTATAGTTTCATGCTTGCCCTCTTACTCAGCTGAGCGCTAACCAGGCTTCGGGTGTGGAGTTTACTTTTAATATTATATTGACACTACTATAGTTTTCAGACAAACTTCTAGTTTGTCTCTGTATTTTTCTGGTTTCAGAAAAGGGCAGTAAGCTTTTGCTATTTCTTTGTCTTCTTGGTTGAGACTTCTGTTCCATAAGGCTTTCTTGGAGGCAGATTAGCCTCCACCTCAATGGATTACTGGAGAAGGATCCTTATGGCAGGTTTATCATTACATTAGGTCTTATGTATGGTCGCCTAGTGACATTGGCTAACATTTATTCCCCTAACTCATCACAACATACTTTCCTCAGGAAGGTAATTAGTAACATTCTTCAGTACCTGAAAGGACTCTTAGTTGTAGGAGGGGACTTTAATGAATTACCCATGTTCCTAAAAAAGTCCTTAAAAGCATCTGTTCTCAATCTCAACTCCAGGACTTATGCGTGCATGACAAGTGAGACATTCCCCCCACCCCCCTACTTTAAGGGATTTTACTTTTTATTTGCATCCCCACCAGCTGTACTCCTGCAATGACTACATTTACCTGGACTGATTAGGTCTATCTTTGGAATCAGTAAAAATACTACCTAACACATGGTTGGACCACCCCCTAATATCTTGTACTTTGACCTGGCTGGAGGCACTGATTACTCCTTTTCAATAGAAACTAGATGAGCTTACGCTGGATGACGCTCTTATTAGAAAAAATATTGATAGGTCCTTAGAAGGGATACTTTACGCAGAACCCCATTGAATCTTTACCCAGAACAACAATATACGAAGTGCATAAGTGCGTTATTCGAGGTGAATTTATTAAATACAAAACAAAGCAACAGAAAGAGCTCAGATCCTATTACAACTATCTGGTGATCAAGATCACAGACCTTGAAGGAAGACTTA
The DNA here is from genome assembly GCF_027579735.1 of Bombina bombina. Taxonomy (NCBI): domain Eukaryota; kingdom Metazoa; phylum Chordata; class Amphibia; order Anura; family Bombinatoridae; genus Bombina; species Bombina bombina. The sequence continues at coordinate 1,057,695,433 of NC_069504.1, read as the reverse complement.
GATGGGGACATTCTCTCTTTAGTCAATGTTTGTACGTTAGCTTAGTTACCAGCAAACAGAAGACCTTTGATGAAGACCGGCCTTGATGTCTTGGTTTGTATACGCCCAACTTTCACATTTTTTTAAAGCTCATCCTGGGAAAAAATCTTTAAGTTGCACAACCAAGCCCTTTGAAAAATTATGCTGATGCATTTTTTGCCCAGGCACACCGGCTCAGAATTTATAAACTTCTTATTGAGGGTGCAAATTCCCTCCCCTTATATACACACAAATGGCAATATGACCTAGATACACAAATAGATTCTAAATTCTGGGAACAAATATTTAGCATTCACAAGAGATCCTCCCTTTCTGCTAAAGTTCAGGAACTGAATTACAAATTTTTGTCACGTTGGTACTTGACTCCTGCAGGAATCAAATGTATATTTCAAAATGCTGGGGATACATGTTGTGGGTGGTATGGAGAGGAAGCTACCATCCATCCTCTATCTCTATGTATGGTGGAGCTGCCCTTGACTAACATAATAGTCTTCTTTTCCATTCTCTACTAAAGCTGAAATATGAAGAAGCAATCCCTACTATAAATAATGCTGAATTAAGTGAAGGCTCGTATAATGTTGAAGTGGAAAGCCCCACTGTTGCCAACTCTCAGAAAATGGAAAACACAAGTGGAAACTATCTTGCAGTTAAAAAGGTTCTCCTGTCTTAAATTAAGCGAATTGGAAGTCCATGAGCTAATGCTGGATCTGTGGAATCATACATAGCCCAGTCAATATTCCAAGAAGACCTCAAAGAATTTCAACTGATCAGTACACCATATTCCCCTTTGGCCCTTATATAAAGGAAGTGATAATTTTACAAAGATACAATACAAGAGAAATAACTAATAGCACCAACACTTCAAACAATTGTATCACAATGGATATCGTAACATATATATAAATATTGATAAAAAGGTATTTGATGATATAGTCACCAAGAGAGGGCTAATATCCAATGCCCAATGTAAAGTCGACCTGTTTTTCCCAGGTGTCGTTCACAAAGTCCTTAATGGTAGAGGAAGGAGTTAACAGTTAAAACTCCTTTTTCCTGGAGATGCCGCTGTACATCATCATACATGTCTCCTGTCCATATGAAATAATACAGTCTCTTGTTTCTGTCAGCTATACAGTCAGACATACAGCAAGGTCTCAGTTCCTCCCTCTCTGGAGTAAGCCTGCACAATGAGTAATTTCCCCCCAGAAATCTCTATGGTTTACCCCCTACCCCCTTGCTCTTTTGCCCTCTCCCTCATTACTGAGTGTCTCCTGCACCTTGGTTATAGTTTATTCTAGATTGTTATAAATGATAAGTTGTAATAGTTAATACCTCTTATCTATATCACTATTTATTTCATGTCGATTGTTGTTTATCTCTTTCTAAAACAAAAACATTGAGCTTTTCAAAAATGTACTTTTCAGAGTTCCTCTAATCCTCTATTTGGATATCTTGGATGCTCCCTTTATAGAGGAGGTGTCTGCGTTTACTGAATATTTCTAAATATGGATTTTATCATCATTGATCAGTTTAACAATCGTTTTTACAATGTCCAAGAAGTGTATTGCCCTCTTTGTTAATGTACCGTTATAAGTTTGAATAAAGCTCTTAAAATAAAAAATTAAACTAATGTAGTTTAATCCTTTATTTAATCTAACATACGTTTGTGCAGAACTGATACTCAAGGATCAGTTACTCATTCACTGAAAAGACCAATTCCCAAAGCAATATTGGGAGACTGAGATATGTCTGTAGAGACAAAAATAAGTTGATATTTTAAGTGTATGAACATCCAATTCTAAAGGAGCAAAAAACTTGAAAACCCTTGCCAACATAGGCCTAGATTAAGTGGATTGCAAACAAATATTAGCACTATTGTGCATTAACATTGCTTGACCACCAGAGGGGGACTACCATTGGTGCAGCAGGTGCAGTGGCACCAAGGCCCAAATGCTGGGGGGTGCATAGGAGTCAGTCTATACATAGGCATGTGCAGAATGTGTACAATCCTAATGCAAGGCAGCCTTATATTAGTGCAGGTTCATTCTATCTCTACATATCCTCAAAATGATTACGCAGAGCAGCATGTATATTATTACTATTACTTACTACTGAATTACCTTTGGGGGCCGAACAAAAAAAATTGCACAAGGGCCCTCTGTTCAGTAGGTCTGCTAGTGTTGAGCACAAACTATTTTTGTGCTTATATTACAAGCCCAAAGTTTTGGGCCGATTTAAAAAGCAGCATATGCTGCTGTTTCCGCGAGAGCCTTTCTGGCTTGCCGGAAACCTAAGTTAAGAAGCAGCAGTCTTAAGACCACTGCTCCCTAACTCGTCTGCCACCTCTGGGGTAGCAGACAGCAATCATCCCAATCGGATACGATTGGGATAATTGACACACTCTGCTAGCGGCCGATTGGCCGCGAATGCGCAGGGGGTGGCATTGCACAAGCATTTCACACGAAATGCTTGTGCAATGATAAATGCCGACAACGTATGCTGTCTGTAAGTATTGATGTGGGATGGAAATGATGCACTACAGCGGATCATGTCTGTCCGCACATTAATAAATTGGCCCCATAGTCTAGGGCACTTAGCTGATGGTGCACTAAGAAGAGGATGCGCTAAACAAATGATGCACAAGCAGTTAGGTTCTTCATGTATTTATGTGCTACATTATTAATAATAATGGTTTACTTCGGGTCTCAAAAAGCTCAACATTTTGCAGTGGTATGAGACTGCGCTAAAGTGCAACAGTTACCTCACCACTTGTATTAAAAGTATAGGGTGCGCTAAAAAATGTCTACCACGTTAAGATGCTTTGGTTAAAATTTTGAACCAACCGCTTCTAACACCAGATTGTGTATTATTCCTAATGCAACATCAAGCATACAATACAGTGGACAAAAAAGTCTACAACCCCAAACATTCAAGCAAATCCTACAGCAACAGCTGACTTTTTTTTTTTTTTTTTAAACAATTTTTTATTGAAGTTTCAATGAGAACTAACAAACATGTTTCACCCATAGAGCAAAATTACATCACAGTATGACATACAATGCTGTTACATGAAAACTATCCAACAAGATTAGTAAAGAATTACAGCGTTACTTCATCAGGTTTATGTTCTAATTTCGGACACCCCAATAAAGTAATATGAGAAATAATAGAAAAACCAGCATACAGGTGTGATATGATAGGGTGTCAGGTTATGATAATGTCATGTGAAAAAGAGAAGGGATCACCAAAGTGTGATGAATATGCAAAAAAGGGATCAGTCTTCATGTTTTAATGTGGCTAGAGTGAAAGGTATGGGTTGCGGTAAATGGAACTTCATTTTATATTATATGAGTTTAAATGGTCTCCTTACATCCATTTGTGAATATTTTGTAACTGTCAGTTCTAGGGCTAGGAAGATATAAGGAGTAAGCTTATGTGATTTGGGTTATAGTAATAAGGGTAAGATAGAAAGAAAACAGCGGGCAAGAGCCGATCGGTGTATAGGGGGAAAAGAAAGAGGAAGGGGGGGCGGAGGTAGAAGAGTTAGAACTTTATGCAACAGGCTAGTTGCAATAGGCTAATAGGTTAGGCATGTAAACGGGTGGAGGATAGATATAATGAATAAGGAAATGAGGGTTTTCAGTAGTAGGTATTTATATAAAGGTGGGAAAACTAATTATTATTCAGTTCAGTGCTGCATTATGTATTGCTATGTCGTGATACTTAGTCAAAGCAGGGTTTGGGCTTAATGTGTCTCTCTATGTGTAATGTATACAGCTATGGTTCTGATAACAGAACTGATGAACATAACCGGACCTGCTCTAGAGAAGAATAAAATATATACAATCTATACTATCATAAAGGTGACTTGTACTACTTTCTTGTCCTACAGTATACCAAAGTGTATATATATGCTGTGGACCTCATACTCAAAAAGAGACCTACCTGGAGCAGAGTTACTAAACCCTAGTACACAGTAGTGACTATGGCTGTGAAAATGTATGATAATAGCAATAGTATTTCCTATGTTAGTAGGGTTAACTGTGGAAGCAACTGTAGCTTATTACTGAACCCCTCTCACCAGTGAGTAGTTGCAAACAACATATATCTTGTACATCATTAGAACATTTTACCCCAGAATACAAACCTAATAATAACAGTAATGAGACAAACATGTAACCTGCTAAGAATACTAATTGGGAGGTCTGGTCTTCAGGTCTTTACAAGGCTAAGGCGCCAGGTATAATGGCAAAGTGAGTTGTTAAAGTATAAGTCACATAAATGAATACCCATTTAACTATAATATTAGTACAAAGACCCTTTCACTACAGAAAATATGGATAAGTATTTGCTAGACCCTGATATTAGTTATAGGGAGGTTTAAACTGTATAGTATTCATTTGCGATATGTACATCTTAAAATCTGAGCTTTTTGCTATATTTAGAGGTACCATATAGCCAATATCACAAGTGATACAGGTGACCAGCAAAGAAAAAGGAAAAAACAAACAAACAGATGAACCGTTTAAGTCAATATAAGAGTCCCAATCTAACTAGGGAGACTAATGTATCCTCTGATATTACAGTCTTCATAAGTATCTTCCGGAGCTTATAGGTATCTGCTAGGGGCCTGTCTGCCTTAGACAAACATAATAATGAAAACATGAACTATAATACAAATCATTTGGTATGCAGACATCATCATTTTGTTCCAAAAACAGAGTGTCCTGAGACAACCTGAGCCATAAACCAAAGAAGCCTATCTCTCATAATTCTTATCTCAAGCCGATCTGTTCTGAACTCCTATGAGAGCTGTCCTCCAGCTGCATATTTAACCTATGCCGGACTTATATAACTCTAGAGTAAGGAGAGGGGTAATGTTCACAAGTCCGGTATACTGCCTGGTTATCTGCTGTGCCGGGTGGAAGCTAAGCGGTCTCTCTTTTTCCTTAGGTACAGAGAAATACTCCGGTAACTGTTTCTTTAGACAGCTGTCACTAATCTCTTGTTTGAGGGCTACGGGTTTGCTTACATAGTCACTTACATTTCTCAGAGGCATGACCATACTACTTGAGGCAGGTAATGTGTGAAAGTTAGATCGTAAAGTGCTCTGATCTCGGCCTGTGTTCCTCAGAGTCAGAGATGGCAGCCTGTTCAAATGAGCGCTATTCTCAGAAGCTACAAAGACGCCATCGGTATTCTGAAAAAAGTCCTCATTAGTGTTCCTCTGCGTGACCCATTCTGTAATTACTTGCATACCAGGGTCCCAGCGCTTGTCATGTTGTGCACAAGAGTCCTCCTCTGGGTTAGATAGATTCACTAGTAGCGCAGAGAAGAGGCGATCAAAATGTAGCCTGAGATCTTGATAGTGCTGATCCAAGGAGAGCAGTGTCCTCCCTTCCCATTGCTCTATGGTGGCTATTATAGTGGGGCCCTGGCTCATGGTGTTCTCCGAATTGGGCAATAGTATATCAGTACCCAAGGTGCTGTATGTGGATAGCAGTGTTAGAGACATGATCACAGCTTATGGAAAGTCACAGCGATGCCTGAGTCAGGTCTTGCTCCTATCTCCACGTGGTCAGCAATATGGCTGTTCCTTAGGCAGACTTAAGCTCTTCAAATTTATCACTCCAGGTCCTCTCGCAGCTACTGAACCCCTCAGCACTAATCTTCCGATTATCAGTTAGAATTTGGCACGGTCTAGGGCAATCCTGAGCGATCTTATTAGGAATTTAATATCTTATAGCAACAGAGCTCTCTTAGCTTGCGACCGCTCAGGTGCCTGACTTGCTCCGCCCCCCGCAACAGCTGACTTTAATCTGCGTTTAATAAGAATCACTTTCATTAATAACAGGTGTCTGCTATTTACCTACAGGAATGATTTAGAATGTGATTTTTTAACTATAAACACAGCAAGATTCCCCATTATGAAAGGGTTGCAGACAGGGCCGTCTTTAATATTGACTGGACCCTGGGCAAACATTTTCTTCTCCCCCCCCATGCAATTTTACTCTCATCCCCAACATCCCAAAAAACAACTAAATCAATTTATGTTATATATTTTTTTTAATGATTAGCCCAGCAGTGGATCATCATTTAAAAAAAAAAAATAATTAAATAAATTGCAATATGTGAAACTGGACCTAAGCAGTACTAATACGTAAATAAATATATAAATTCCTCCACTGTGGTTTAATTTAATATATTTATTTACTAATTAATTAAATGTTGGTTTTTAATTTATTTATATATTATACAGTATATATTTTTTTAAGTACATAAAATTTAATGCAATGCACGGCATCGCATGGTAAAAATCAGTTGCGGACCTGGGGCGCGATCCGATATAGATCGTAGTTTGCGGCGCAAGCGAGGGAACCCCCGCCGCCCGTAGTTTCAGCTCACAACTCGAGCTATCCTATATACGGCGCCGTCAGAGGCTAAAGTGCCGTAAGTCTGAAAAACTAGCGATGTCCAGAAATCTGCGTAAGTACAAATTTCTGGAGTCGCCAGTGACTTACGGCACTTTAGAAACTGCCGGCGCCTACAAAACCTGACTAAATTATTAAATCTCCCATACTGTCTAACAAGCCTCCCAAACATAGCCCGACACGTCTAACCCTCAATCCGCTATCCCCCCTCACTATCCTAACAATAAAAAAATGTATTAACCCCTAAACCGCCGCTCCTGGACCCCGCCGCCACCTAATAAGGTTATTAACCCCTAAACCGCCGCTCCCGGACCCCGTCTCCAGCTACAGTGGGGCAAAAAAGTATTTAGTCAGCCACCAATTGCGCAAGTTCTCCCACTTAAGAAGATGAGAGAGGCCTATAATTTTCATCATAGCTATACCTCAACTATGAGAGACAAAATGTGGAAACAAATTCAGACAATCACATTGTCTGATTTGGAAATAATTTATTTGCATATTATGGTGGAAAATAAGTATTTGGTCACTTACAAACAAGCAAGATTTTTGGCTCTCACAGACCTGTATCTTCTTCTTTAAGAGGCTCATCTGTCCTCCAATCATTACCTGTAATAATGGCACCTGTTTGAACTTGTTATCAGTATAAAAGACACCTGTCCACAACCTCAAACAGTCACACTCCAAACTTTACTATGGTGAAGACCAAAGAGCTGTCGAAGGACACCAGAAACAAAATCGTAGACCTGCACCAGACTGTGAAGACTAAATCTGCAATAGGCAAGCAGCTTGGTGTGAAGAAATCAACTGTGGGAGACATAATTAGAAAATGGAAGACATATAAGACCACTAATAATCTCCTTCGATCTGGGGCTCCACGTAAGATCTCACCCTGTGGGGTCAAAATGATCACAAGAACGGTAAGCAAACATCCCAGAACCACACGGGGGGACCTAGTGAATGACCTGCAGAGAGCTGGAACCAACGTAACAAAGGCTACCATCAGTAACACACTACGCCGCCAGGGACTCAGATCCTGCAGTGCCAGATGTGTGCCCTGCTTAAGCCAGTACATGTCCGGGCCCGTCTGAAGTATGCTAGAGAGCATTTGGATGATCCAGAAGGGAATTGGGAGAATGTCATATGGTCAGATGAAACCAAAGTAGAACTGTTTGGTAGAAACACAACTCATCGTGTTTGGAGGATAGAGAATGCTGAGTTGCAACCAAAGAACACCATACCTACTGTGAAGCATGGGGGTGGCAATATCATGCTTTAGGGCTGTTTCTCCACAAAGGGATCAGGACGACTGATCCCTGTACATAAAAAAATTAATGGGGCCATGTATCGTGAGATTTTGAATGCAAACCTCCTTCCATCAGCAAGGGCATTGAAGATGAAACGTGGCTGGGTCTTTCAGCATGACAATGATCCCAAACACACCACCCGGGCAATGAAGGAGTGGCTTCATAAGAAACATTTAAAGGTGGCCTAGCCAGTCTCCAGGTCTCAACCCCATAGAAAACCCTTGGAGGGAGTTGAAAGTCCGTGTTGCCCAGTGACAGCCCCAAAACATCACTGCTCTAGAGGAGATCTGCATGCAGGAATGGGCCAACATACCAGCAACAGTGTGTGACAACCTTGTGAAGACTTACAGAAAATGTTTGACCTCTGTCATTGCCAACAAAGGATATATAAAAAAAGTATTGAGATTAACTTTTGATATTGACCAAATACTTATTTTCCACCATAATTTGCAAATAAATTCTTTTCAAATCAGACAATGTGATTGTCTGGATTTGTTTCCACATTTTGTCTCTCTTAGTTGAGGTATAACTATGATGAAAATTACAGGTCTCTCTCATCTTCTTAAGTGGGGGAACTTGCTCAATTGGTGACTGACTAAATACTTTTTTGCCCCACTGTATATTAAATATATAACCCCCTAATGTGAGCCCCTACCCCGCCGCCATCGACCTTACCTACCCCCTAAAGTGAGCCCCTTACACCGCCGCTATCTACGTTACCTATCCCCTAAAGTGAGCCCCTTACACCGCCGCCATCTACCTTACCTACCCCCTTATTTGTAGAGTGCCAACAGATTCCGCTACCCCCTAAAGTGAGCCCCTACCCCGCTGCCATCTACCTTACCTACCCCCTAAAGTGAGCCCCTTACACCGCCGCCATCTACCTTACCTACCCCCTAACGTGAGCTCCTCACCCGCCGCCATCTATTTTAAAAATATTAACCCCTAATTTAATCCCCCTACACCGCCGCCACCTATATTAAACACATTAACCCCTAATCTAATCCCCCTACACCGCCGCCAGCTATATTAACTATATTAACCCTAATTATATTAGGGTTAATATAGTTAATATCGTTATTATATTATATATATATTAAGTATAATAACCCTATCTAACTCTAACATCCCTAACTAAATTCTAATTAATATTAATATTATTAATTAAAATATTCCTATTTAAATCTAAATACTTACCTATAAAATAAACCCTAAGATAGCTACAATGTAATTAATAATTACATTGTAGCTATTTTAGGGTTTATATTTATTTTACAGGTAACTTGGTATTTATTTTAACTAGGTACAATAGCTATTAAATAGTTAATAACTATTTAATAGCTACCTAATTAAAATAATTACCAATTTACCTGTAAAATAAATCCTAACCTAAGTTACAAATACACCTACACTATCAATAAATTAAATAAATTACAAATATCTAAACTAAAATACAATTAAATAAACTAAACTAAATTACAAACCCCCCCCCCCACTAAATTACAAAAAATAAAAAAAGATTACAAGATTTTTAAGCTAATTACACCTTTTCTAAGCCCCCTAATAAAATAATAAAGCCCCCCAAAATAAAAAAATGTCCCTACCCTATTCTAAATTAAAAAAAAGTTAACAGCTCTTTTACCTTACCAGCCCTTAAAAGGGCCTTTTGCGGGGCATGCCCCAAAGAAAACAGCTCTTTTGCCTGTAAAAAAACACAATACCACCCCCCAACATTAAAACCCACCAACATTAGGGTTAATATAGTTAATATAGCTGGCGGCGGTGTAGGGGGATTAGATTAGGGGTTAATGTGTTAAATATAGGTGGCGGCGGTGTAGGGGGATTAGATTAGGGGTCAATGTGTTTAATATAGGTGGCGGCGGTGTAGGGGGATTAAATTAGGGGTTAATATTTTTAAAATAGATGGCGGCGGGGTAGGAGCTCACTTTAGGGGGTTGGTAAGGTAGATGGCGGTGGTGTAAGGAGCTCACTTTAGGGGGTAGTTTAATGTAGCTGGCGGCGGTGTAAGGGGCTCACATTAGGGGGTAGTTTAATGTAGCTGGCGGCGGGGTAGGAGCTCACATTAGGGGGTAGGTAATGTAGCTGGCGATGGTGTAGGGGTATCACATTAGGGGGTTATACTTTTATTGTAGGTGGCGGCGGGGTCCGGGAGCGGGGGTTTAGGGGTTAAACACTTTATTAGGGATTGCGGCGGGGGATCGCAGTTGACAGGTAGATAGACATTGCGCATGTGTTAGGTGTTAGGTTTTATTTAGCAGATCGCGGTTGACAGGTAGATAGACATTGCGCATGCATTAGGTGTTAGGTTTTATTAAGCAGGTAGTTTAGGGAGTTACGGGGCTCCAATAGACAGCGTAAGGCTTACAACGGCTGCATTTTGTGGCGAGGTGAAAATGGAGTAAGATTTCTCCATTTTCGCCGTGTAACTCCTTACGCTGTATATTGGATACCAAACTGCGCTGGTTTGGTATACCTGCCTATGGCCAAAAAAACTATGGGCGAAGGCAGAAATATACGAGCGTAACTTCTAGGTTACGTCGTATATAGGATACCAAACAAGCGCAAAATTTAGCGTCGCTGGCTTTTGTGGGCGACGCTGCATATCGGATCGGGCCCCTGATGTCTACAGGGTCCCGGTGCAAGAATTTATTTTGGGCCCCACTAAAAGCATCTCACGAGTTTTGGGATATATTCACTACATATTTATTGTTTAGACAGCCACTGTACAGCAAAATTACCACTTTCATGATTACCAAGGGAATGCCTAACATAACAAACTCCCCTAACCCATATATACACACACTTTCCAGAGCATTCACATACACATGTACACACAAACACACAATACAGAGCATACACATATACATGTACACACTCTCCAGAGCATACACATATACATGTACACACAAACACACAATATAGAGCATACACATATACATGTACACACAAACACACACATACCCTCTTACACACACACATACTTTACAGCATACATAATAATATAACCCCACTTGGCATAGCAAACAGCACATGTTAAATAAACTACAACTAAATGGCATCTCACAGAAATAATTTAGATGGGGTGTTTTTTTTATTTCTAATGAAAGTGGAAAAGGCTCTAGAAATCTGTACTGGGGCCAATATTAAAAATACAAAGTATGTGTGCACTGTGCAGTATACTGAGGGGTGTCTGACCTTATACGGGTGAATCCTGACATTTGGGGAGAAAAAGATCATCTAATCAAACAACTGATGCTTTTGCATGTGATTCTGGTGTGAGTTTAGCTGGTTAAAGAGATTAAGGGCAGTCAACAGGAGCAAAGCAAGGTAAAGACTGAGGAGGAAGCATGGAGGTGCAGACAAATATAAGTTTACTGACTGGAACAGCAGAACTACTATGGGAAGTTGTAAAATCTGAGACAGAGAGAAAAAATCTATAAAAATAAACCTTACCTTAATGTGTGAAGTATCAGCATGACATTATACATAAGCCACAGCAGGACATGTCACTTCTTTGCTAGGTACAAGTTCCCTCTCACCCTGCACTAGATAATGCTGCATGGGGGATGGGCGTGTGTGCACTAACTTATTCTTTCCACTGACACCTTTCTACAAAGCACTGTTCCCCTAACAAACTTCAGTTAGTTGATTTGAGGGCGACAGCAGAAAGAGCAGGGCTAAGGGGACCAGCAGACTGGATACTGTCTGTCCAAGGCTGCATGGATACAGTGTGAGACAAGTCACACAGCCTCAAGACTGAAGAGAGCAGTGTCTGTAGATGTTCAAATCTTAAAGTGACTGTCGCTCCAGCTTTCTGCTGCATGCGCCTACAGTCAGCCCTACCCTGAACAATCCCCACCACCAGAGCAGTTACCTGGTAACAGTGATAACCCCAGCAGGACCTTTTCTGATGCAGTGGGATTGGCTAGATGCCGAGTTAAGGCTTAGCAATCAGTGCTGCACAGTGCACACCTAAAACAGCACATGGCACTAGCTTGGCATGTCACATGACACCAGCACGGTCTGGCACAGTTTCT